>NC_082731.1:5119412-5184755 GCF_030144855.1 Hypanus sabinus | reverse complement strand
GAGAGAGAGGAGAGAGAGAGAGAGAGAGAGAGAGAGAGAGAGAGGGGAGAGAGAGAGAGAGAGAGAGAGAGAGAGAGAGAGAGAGAGAGAGAGAGAGAGAGAGAGAGAGCCTGAGCCTGTTAGGGAATGAGAAAGGGCAGGTGACAGCACTTTGTGTAGGAGAGCACTTTGCATCCAGTGATCATAACGCCATTAGTTTCAAAATAGTAACGGAAAAGATTCCGTCTGGTTCTTGGGCTGAGGTTATAGATTGGAGAAAGGTTTATGAATGATAAGAAATACTAGGGAACTCAGGAGAGCACGAGGTTGCTGTAGCAGACGAGGTGAAGGAGAACCCTAAGGGATTCTACAGATATGTTCAGAGCAAAAGGATTGCAAGGGACAAACTTGGTCCTCTGGGAGATCAAAATGGTAATCTATGTGTGGAGCCAAAAGAGATGAGGGAGATCTTAAATGGATTTTTTTTTGCATCTGTATTCACTCGGGAGACAGACACAGAGTCTACAGAGGTGAGGCAAGGCAGTGGCGAGGTCATAGACCTTATACAGATTGCAGAAGAGGAGGTGTTTGCTCTCCTCATGGTGGACAAATCCCAGTGCTTAACAAGGTGTTCCCTTGCACACTGTGGGAGACAACTGCAGAAAGTGAAGGGGCCCCTGCAAAGATATTTAAATCATCCTTCGTGAGAGGTGAGGTACCTGTGGATTGGAGGATTCCTAAAGTTCTGCTGTTTAAGAAAGGCTGTAAGAGTAAACCTGGAATTTACAGGCGGGCGAGCCTGGCATCAGTAGTGGGAAGGTTACTGGAAGGTATTCTAAGGGAATGGATTTATGAGTATTGAGGTAGTCAGCGTGGCCTTGTGTGTGGTAGGCCAGTGGGATGAGTTGCAGTATAAAAGTGGGACAAAATTGGAAAGGGTGATAAATACAGAAGTTGTTATGTATGAATGCGTATAGTACAGAAAATAAGGTAGATAGGAGCTTAACATCAAAGGATACACTTTGTATCGAAAGGACAGGCAGGAAGGCATAGGCGGTGGTGTGGCTCTGTCGGTAAGAGATGGGATTACATCTACAGAAAGAGGTGACACAGTGTCAGAGAATCTTTGTGGGTGTTAAGAAACTGCAAGGATAAAAAAATCATAATGGGAATCATATACAGGCCTCCAAATAGTAGCCAAGATGTGGGGTTGAGATTGCAAAGGGAGCTGGAAAGGGCATGTAATAAAGGCAAAGTCACAGTCGTAATGGGGAATTCAATACACAAGGGGATTGGGAAGATCCGGTTGATGTCAGATCACAGGAGAGGAAATTTATTGAACGTCTATGAGATGGCGTTTTAGAGCAGCTTGTGCTTGAGCCTACTTGAGGGAAGGCCATCTTAGATTGGGTGTTGCGTAATAACCTAGATCTTATCAGGGAGCTTAATGTAAAGGAACCCTGAGGAGACAGTGATTATAATATGATTTTCATATTGCAATTGGAGAGGGAGAAACATAAGACACATGTAACAGTATCACAACGGAATAAAGAGGCATGAAAGAGGAGCTTGCCCAGGTGGATTGGAGGAGGATGCTGGCGGGGAAGACGGCAGAGCAGAGATGGCTGAAGTTTCTGGGAATAGTTCACAAGGCGCAGGATAGATACGTCCCACAGAGGAAGTTCTCACATGACAGGGGTAACAACTGTGGCTGACAAGGGAAGTTAAGGAAAGGGCATATGAGGTAGCAAAAGTGAGTGAGAAGTTAGATGAGTGGGAAGCTTTCAAAGTCCAACAAAAGGCAACTGAAAAAAAGCTATAAGAAGAGAAAAGATAGAATATGAGGGCAAACTGGCCAATAATATAAAGCAGTATACTAAAAGCTTTTTCCAATTGTATAAAGAGTAAAAGGGAGGTGAGAGTTGATATCAGACCACTGGAAAATGATGCTGGTGAGGTAGTAATGAGGTGCACAAAGAAATGGCAGATGAACTTAATGAGTACTTTGCATCAATATTCACTGTGGAGACACTAGCAGTGTGCTAGAGGTCTGTGAGTGTCAGGGAGTCGGAGTGAGTGCCATTGCTATTACAAAGGAAAAAGTGCTGGACAAACTGAAAGGTTGCCTGGAAAGGTCACCTACATCCCAGAGTCCTGAGAAAGGTTGTTCACCATCTACTTGGCTCAGGTCAGGAGTGTAATGGAATACCTGCCATCACTGTCCAGTACAAGGCAGCCCACTTGATTGGTTCCCCTTCCACAAGGCAAGGAGGAAGGCAAAAGAAGGGAAATTAAAGGCCAGTTAGCCTAACCTCAGTGGTTGGGAAAGTGTTGAAGTCAGTTACTAAGGATAAGGTCTTAGGAAACTTGGAGTCCAGTGATAAAATAACTCAAAGTCACCATGGTTTCCATCAAAGGAAATCTTACCTGACTAATGTATTAGAGTTCTTTGAGGAAGTTACAAGCAGGGTGGACAAAGGAGAGGCAGGGGATGACATTTACTTGGATTTTCAAAGGACATTTGATAAGATTGAGGCTGTTAACAATATAAAATCCTATGGGGCTGAAGGAAATTTTCTAACATAGATAGAGGAATGACTGCCAAGCAGGAGGCAGCAAATGCGAATAAATGGAGCCTTTTCTGGTTGGCTGCCGGTGACTAGTGGTGTTCCTCAGGGGTCAGTAATGGGACCCCTGCTTTTCACAATGTTTGTCAATGATTTAGATAATGGAATTGAAGGCTTTGTGGCAAAGTTTGCAAATGATACGAAGATAGGTGGAGGGTTAGGTCCTCCTGAGGAAGAAATATGATCACAGCAGGTCTTAGACAAATTGGAAGAAGGGGCAAAAAGTGGCAGACGGAATACAGTGTTGGGAAATGTATGAGAATGCATTTTGGTCAAAGGAACAATAGTGCAAACTGTTATCTAAATGTAGAGAAGGTTCACACATCAGGGGTGCAGAGGGACTTTGGAGTCCTTGTGCAAGACTCCCAGAAGGTTAATTTACAGGTTTAGTCAGTGGTAAAGAAGGCAAATACAATGGTGGTATTTATTTCAAGGGGAAAAGAATATTAAATCAAAGAGATAATGCTGAGGCTTTATAAGGTCATTTCTTCGGCAGTTTGAACGGGGCACGACTGCACAAGCACGTGAAAGTCGGCCTATGAGACAGCGGGAGAGTTTGAAAAGTGAGCAGATTGAGAGGGGAAAGGTAATTTCTTCGACAGTTTGAACGGGGTATGGCTGTGCAAGCACGTGAAAGCCAGCCTATGAGACAGCGGGAGAGTTTAAAAAGTGAGCAGATTAATGGAGTCGGGCGTCGGAGGAGCGGGCGGTGGAGTAGTGGGAGACCGAGTAGGAAGGCTTTGGCTCGAGAGGCTTCAGCAAGCAGAGGCTGAGGACGAGCTTGCTCCCAGTCAGGTAAGGCTGGGTAAACTCCTTTTATTAATCTAATTAACTTAGAATTAGGTAATGGAGGCAGCAGTTAGGGCAGTCGAGTGCTCCATTTGCAGTATGTGGGAAGTCAGGGACAGCACAGTTGTCTCTGAGGACTACACCTGTAAAAGTTGCATCCAGCTGCAGCTCCTGACAAACCGAGTTAGGGGACTGGAGCTGGAGCTGGATGAACTTCGGATCATTCAGGAGGCAGAGGCAGAAATAGACAGGAGTTTCAGGGAGATAGTCACCCCTAGGAGTCAGGAGACAGGTAGCTGGGTGACTGTCAGGAGAGGGAAGGGGAATAGTCAGAATGAGCAGAGCACCCCTGTGGCCGTTCCCATCAATAATAAGTATACCGTTTTGGATACTGTTGGTGGGGACGATCTACCAGGGACAAATTGTAGTGGTTGTGTCTCTGGCATGGAGACTGGACCCTCAGCTCAGAAGGGAAGGAGGGAAAAGAGGAGAGCAGTAGAGATAGGGGATTCGATAGTTAGGGGGACAGATAGGAGGTTCTGTGGGAAAGATCAAGAATCCCGGATGGCCTGTTGTGATATCTCCGATCAAGTTCTTAGTATTCTCAGGAGGGAGGGTGAGTAGCCAGATGTTGTGGTCCATGTAGGGACCAATGAGGTGGATAGGAAGGAGGTCCTGCAAAGAGAATTTAGGAAATTAGGTACAGAGTTGAAAGACAGGACCTCCAGGGTTGCAATCCGTGCCACGTGCTAGTGAGGCTAGAAATAGGAAGATAATGCAGCTAAATACGTGGCTAAGGAGTTGGTGCAGGAGGGAGGGCTTCATGTTTCTGGATAATTGGACCTTGTTCCAGGGAAGGTGGGACGGGTGGCACCTGAACTGGAGGGGGCTAATATCCTTGTGGGAATGTTTGCTAGTGCTGCTCCAGGGGGTTTAAACTATATTTGCAGGGGGAGGGGAACCAGAGTGTTAGAGTAGATAGTGAGGTGGAGGAGGATAAAGGTCATGTGAGAGCTGCAAGTACAGTGCATGGAGTAAAGCCAAATCTAGCATATAGAGAGGCTTTGAGGGAAGAGAAACAGAATAAAGGGTGTAAAGGTAGTAAGGTAGAAGGGCTAATGTGTGTGTACTTCAATGCAAGAAGCATCAGGAACAAAGGTGATGAACTGAGAGCTTGGATACATACATGGAATTATGATGTAGTGGCCATTACAGAGACTTGGCTGGCACCAGGGCAGGAATAGATTCTCAATATTCGTGGATTTCAGTGTTTTAAAAGGGATAGAGAGAGGGGTGTCACGTACCCTGTGACCAGGTTACAGAACCAGCAGAAATGGAAAACACTTTGGAGTCTGGTATTACTGTAAACTAATAGTGTTTATTAGTAACTAAGCAATACAGTAATATAAATGCAAATATATTGAACAGGTTGGCAATGATATATATACAAATGTATGGAAATAGGAACAAAACTAGTCTCTTTCAAACCTAGGGGTAAATGGGTACAGTCTTACGATGATGAGGAGAGTTGAGTTCAGTTCGAGGTAGTTAGTTGAGTAATGTTGGAGAGAGAGAGAGAGAGAGAGAGAGGTGAGCTGTTACCGTCGATCTTCCCCTTGTCGTCTGAAATCCTGTTGTAGTCACCGACCATGACCATAGCACGTACAACCATTCTTCAGTAGTGGAATTATCACTCAGGCGAGGGTGGACACACAAACAAGTCCCCACCAGTCGCACCTTTTCACACTGTGAGCCACTGATTGAGTTCCCCTAATCGATCCTTCCAAAACCCCACCTTCTCATGGGTGCACAAAGCTCGTTCAGTGTCCGACACTGTGTGTGGCTTGGTGTGTCTGTCTGTGGCCCAGCGGACCCGGCTTTTTATCTTCACATGTTGGACACCAGCTGTGCATCAACCTGCTCTGTCCACCGCTTTCTGCAGAAACTCTACAGGCAGGCAAGTGACCTCGGAGAAAGGTACACAATCAGCAGAGGAACCATAACATCATTCTTTCGAGCAGTTTCTGTCTCTCTCTCTCTCTCATTGCACTGGACGCCTCCCTCTCGCTCTCTCTTAATAGCAGCACAGTTCATAGGGTCTCTTCTGGACCCCTTTTCCAAACTAGGGTGACCCCTAACGGGGAAAAAGGGGGGAAGGGGTTGCATTACTGGTCAGAGATACTATTACAGCTACAGAAAGGGTGGGTAATGTAGCAGGGTCCTCTTTTGAGTCAGTATGGGTGGAAGTCAGGAACAGGAAGGGAGCAGTTACTCTACTGGGGGTATTCTATAGGCCCCCCTGGTAGCAGCAGAGATACCGAGGAGCAGGTTTTGGAAAGGTGCAAAAATAACAGGGTTGTTATCATGGGTGACTTTAACTTCCCTAATATTGATTGGCACCTGATTAGTTCTAAAGGTTTCGATGGGGCAGAGTTTGTTAAATGTGTCCAGGACGGATTCCTGTCACAGTATGTTGAGAGGCGGACTAGGGGGAATGCAATACTAGATTTAGTATTAGGTAATGAACCAGGTCAGATCACAGATCTGTCAGTGGGTGAGCATCTGGGGGTACAGTGATCACCGCTCCCTGACCTTTAACATTATCATGGAAAAGGATAGAATCAGAAAGGACAGGAAAATTTTTAATTGGGGAAGGGCAGATTATGAGGCTATAAGGCTAGAACTTGCGGGTGTGAATTGGGATGATGTTTTTGCAGGGAAATGTACTATGGACATGTGGTCGATGTTTAGGGATCTCTTGCAGGATGTTAGGGATAAATTTGTCCCTGTGAGGAAGATAAAGAATGGTAGGATGAAGGAACCATGGGTGACAAGTGAAGTGGAAAATCTAGTCAGATGGAAGAAGGCAGCATACATGAAGTTTAGGAAGCAAGGATCAGATGGGGCTATTGAGGAATATAGGGTGGCAAGAAAGGAGCTTAAGAAGGGGCTGAGGAGAGCAAGAAGGGGACTTGAGAAGGCCTTGGCGAGTAGGGTAAAGGAAAACCCCAGGGCATTCTTCAATGATGTGAAGAACAAAAGGATGACAGGAGTGAAGGTAGGACTGATTAGAGATAAAGGTGGGAAGATGTGCCTGGAGGCTGTGGAAGTGAGCGAGGTCCTCAATGAATACTTCTCTTCGGTATTCACCACTGAGAGGGAACTTGATGACGGTGAGGACAATATGAGTGAGGTTGAAGTTCTGAAGCATGTTAAGGAAGAGGAAGTTGGAGTTGATAAAATACATTAGGACGGATAAGTGCCCGGGGCCTGACGGAATATTCCCCAGGCTGGTCCACGAGGCGAGGGAAGAGATTGCTGAACCTCTGGCTAGGATCTTTATGTCCTTGTTGTCTACGGGAATGGTACCTGAGGATTGGAAGGAGGTGAATGTTGTCCCCTTGTTCAAAAAAGATAGTAGGGATAGTCCAGGTAATTATAGACCAGTGAGCCTTACATCTGTGGTGCGAAAGCTGTTGGAAAAGATTCTTAGAGATAGGATCTATGGGCATTTAGAGAATCATGGTCTGATGAGGGACAGTCCGCATGGCTTTGTGAAGGGCAGATCGTGTCTAACAAGCCTGATAGGGTTCTTTGAGGTGGTGACCAGACATATAGATGAAGGTAGTGCAGTGGATGTGATCTACATGGATTTTAGTAAGGCATTTGACAAGGTTCCACATGGTAGGCTTATTCAGAAAGTCAGAAGGCATGGGATCCAGGGACGTTTGGCCAGGTGGATTCAGAATTGGCTTGCCTGCAGAAAGCAGAGGATCGTGGTGGAGGAAGTACATTCAGATTGGCGGGTTGTGACCAGTGGTGTCCCACAAGGATCTGTTCTGGAACTCCTACATTTTGTGACTTTTATTAATGACCTGGATGTGGGGGTAGAAGGGTGGTTTGGCAAGTTTGCAGATGACACAAAGGTTGGTGGTGTTGTGGATAGTGTAGAGGATTGTCGAAGATTGCAGAGAGACATTGATAGGATGCAGGAGTGGGCTGAGAAGTGGCAAATGGAGTTCAACCCAGAGAAGTGTGAGGTGGTAAATGGCAGGATACTTGGTAGTGTGGAGGAGCAGAGGGATCTGGGGGTACATGTCCACAGATCCCTGAAAGTTGCCTCACGGGTAGATAGGGTAGTTAAGAAACCTTATGGAGTGTTAGCTTTCATAAGTTGAGGGATAGAGTTTAAGAGACATGATGTAATGATGCAACCCTATAAAACTCTGGTTAGGCCACACTTGGAGTATTGTGTCCAGTTCAGGTTGTCTCACTATAGGAAGGATGTGGAAGCATTGGAAAGGGTACAGAGGAGATTTACCAGGATGCTGCTTGATTTAGAGAGTATGGATTATGATCAGAGATTAAGGGAGCTAGGGCTTTACTCTTTGGAGAGAAGGAGGATGAGAGGAGACATGATAGAGGTGTATAAGATATTAAGAGGAATAGACAGAGTGGACAGCCAGCGCCTCTTCCCCAGGGCACCACTGCTCAGTACAAGAGGACGTGGCTTTAAGGTAAGGGGAGGGAAGTTCAAGGGGGATATTAGAGGAAGGTTTTTCACTCAGAGAGTGGTTGGTGCGTGGAATGCACTGCCCAAGTCAGTGGTGGAGGCAGACACACTCGTGAAATTTAAGAGACTACCAGAGAGGTATCTGGAGGAATTTAAGGTGGGGGGGATTTAAGGAGGCAGAGTTTAAGGGTCGGCACAACATTGTTGGCCGAAGGGCCTGTAATGTGCTGTACAATTCTATGTATAAGACACCAGTCAGGCTGCACTGTATTGTCAACAATTGCTAGTATTATCAACAATTTTAGGCCCCATATCTCAGAAAGGATGTGTAGTCTCTGGTGAAAGTCCAGAGGAGGCTCACAAAGAGTATTCTGTGAATGAAGGGGTTAACATATGAGGCGTATTTGGCAGCCTTGGGCCCGTACGCACTGGAATTTAGAAGAATGCAGTGGGGGCGAGGGATCTCATTGAAACATACTGAATGTTAAAAGGACTAGATAGGGTGGATGTGAAAAGGATGTTTCCTATGACGGGGGTATCCAGAGCTGGAGAGTACAGCCTCAAAATTGAGGGGTGATCTTTTAGAACAGAGGTAAAGAGGATTTTTTTTGAACCAGAGAGTGATGAATCTGTGGAATGCTCTGCCAGACTGTGGTGGAGGCCAAGTTTAAGTACATTTAAGGCAGAAGTTGATAGCTTCTTGATTAGACAGGGTATCAAAGGATATGATGAGCAGGCAGCTGTATGGGTTTGGGTAGGATCTGGGATCAGTCATGATGGAATGGCAGAGCAGGCTCGATGGGTTGAATGGCCTAATTCTGCTCCTATGTCTTATGGTCTTATGATCTCGTTGCGCAGTTGGAGGTTGGCAGGTATAATGTTGTGGGTAGCACTATTCATGGCTGAAAGGCAATTGTACTGGGAGTTTTATATCCATGGATACAAAATCACATGAAAGGCCAGGCAGGTTGGCAAAGGAGGAGGTTGGCTCTGCTGGCAGAAAATGCAATCAAATCTTCAGAGGTGACATAGGATTGGGAGATGTAGAATCCTTGTGGGTAAAGTTGAGGAACTGCAAAAGTAAAAAGACCCTGTTGGGAGTTATATACAGACCTCCAAACAGTAGCCAGGATGTGGACTACAAATTACAGTGGGAGATATAAAATGCTTGTCAAAAAGGCAATGTTACTGAGTCATAGGGGATTTCAACATATAGATTGGGAAAATCAAGTTGATGCTGGATTCCAAGAGAGAGAATTTTTGGAATGCCTCCAAGATGGTTTTTAGGAGCAGCCTCCGGTTGAGCCCTCTAGGAGATCAGCAAATCTGGATTTTGTGTTGTGTAATGAACTGGATATGATTAGAGAGCTTAAGCGAATGGAGCCCTTAGGAGAAAGAGATCGTGACATGATAGAATTCACCCTGCAGTTTGAGAGGGGGAAGCTGAAGTCAGATGTATCAGTGTTACAGTGGAGTAACAGGAATTACAGAGGCATGAGAGAGGAGCTGGCCAAAGTTGATTGAAAGGGAATACTAGCAGGGATGATGGCAGAGTTGCAATGGCTGAAGTTTCTAGGTGCAAGTCGGAAAGCACAGGATAAAATACGTCTCAAAGAAGAGAAAATATTCTGAAGGTAGTATGATGCAACAGTGGCTGACAAGAAATCAAAGCCAACATAAAAGCAATGAAGAGGGCATATATTAGAGCAAAAATTTGTGGGGAGTTACAGGATTAAGAATTTTTTAAAAACCAATAGAAGGCAACTGAAAAAAAGAACTATGGGTGGGGAGGAGATGGAATATGAAGGTAAGCTAGCTAATAATATTCAAAAATTATACCTAAAGTTTTTTTTCAGGTATATAAAAAGTAAAAGAGAGGCGAGAGTAGATATTGGACTGCTGGAAAATGAGACTGGAGAGGTAGTAGTGAGGGAGAAGGAAATGGAAGATGAACTGAATAAGTATTTAGCATCATTCTTCACTGTGGGAGAATGCCAGAAGTTTGAGAATGTCAGGGAGGAGGAAGATGTGTGAAACTCCCATTATAAGGAAGAAGGTGATTGGGAAACTGAAAGGTCTGAAGTATGGTAAGTCACCTGGACTAGCTTGTCTGCACTCCAGGGTTCTGAGTGGTGGCTGAAGAGATGGTGGAGGAATTAGTAAAGATCTTTCAAGAATCAATGGATTCTGGCATCATTCTGGAGCACTGGAAAATTGCAAATGTCACTCCACTCTTCAAGAAGAGGAGGAGGCAGATGAAACGAAATTATAGGCTAGCTCGCCTGACCCCAGTGGTTGGGGAGATGTTGGAATTGATTGTTAAGGATGAAGTTTTGGGTACTTGGAGGATCATGAAAAACTTGGCCAAAGTCAGCATGGTTTCCTTAAGGGAAAATCTTGCTGACAAATCTGTTGGAATTTTTTGAAGAATAAATAAACAAACAGTACGTTACTGAGCTGACAAGGGGGCAAGCAGTCTTAGATCTGGTCCTGTGTAATGAGACAGGACTAATAAAAAATGTCCTAGTAAAGGATCCCCTTGGAATGAGTGACCATAAATTGGTCGAATTCCATATTCAATTAGAGGATGAGAGGGTTGGATCTCAAACAAGCATACTGAGCTTAAATAAAGGAGACTATGATGGTATGAGAGCGGAATTGCTTAAGATGGATAGGGAAAATAGATTAAAGGGTAGATCAGTACTTGATCAGTGGTGTATATTTAAGGAGTTATTTTACAACTATCAAGAAGAATATATTCCACTGAAGAAAAAAAGGGTGTTAAAGAAAAAGTAGTTATCCGTGTCTAAATAAAGAAATAAAGCAAAGTATACAAGGTAGCTAAATCTAGTGGGAAGATTGAAGATCGAGAAGCTTTTAAAGATTAGCAGCAAATAACAAAAAGATTGATTAAGAAGGGGAAGATAGATTATGAAAGTAAATTGGCAAAAAACATAAAAGCAGATAGTAAGAGTTTTTATAGTTACATAAAAAGAAAAAGGGTGGCTAAAGTAAATGTTGGTCCCCTGGAAGATGAGACCGGGAAATTAATGGTAGGGGACATGGAGATGGCAGAAACGCTGAACAAATATTTTGTATCAGTTTTTACAGAATAGGACACTCAAAATATCCCAACACTGGATAAACAGGGGGCTCTAGGGGGAGAGAAGCTAACTACGATTCAAATCACCAAGGAAATGGTACTTGATAAATTAATGGGACTGAAGGTGGATAAATCCCCTGGACCGGATGGCTTGCATCCTAGGGTCTTAAGGGAAGTGGCGGTCGGGATTGTGGATGCATTAGTGATAATTTTTCAAAACTCGCTGGACTCGGCAATGGTCCCAGCAGATTGGAAAAATGCTAATGTAACTCCTTTATTTAAAAAGGGCAATAGACAGAAGGCTGGGAATTATAGGCCAGTTAGCCTAACATCTGTGGTTGGCAAAATGTTGGAATCGATAATTAAGGAAACAGTAACAGGGCATTTGGATAAACATAGCTTAATAGGACAAAGTCAGCATGGCTTTACAAAAGGGAAGTCATGTTTGACAAATTTGTTGGAGTTCTTTGAGGACATAACATATAGGGTAGATAAAGGGGAACCAGTGGATGTGATGTATCTGGACTTCCAAAAGGCATTTGACAAGGTGCCACACCAAAGATTATTACTTAAAGTAAAAAATCATGGGATTTGGGATAATATTCTGGCATGGGTGGAGGATTGGCTTTCTAACAGAAAACAGAGAGTTGGGATAAATGGTTTATTCTCAGACTGGCAGTTGGTGACTAGTGGTGTTCCGCAGGGGTCAGTGTTGGGACCCCAACTCTTTACAATCTATATTAATGATTTGGAGAAAGGGACTAAGTGCAATGTATCGAAGTTTGCTGATGACACAAAGATGGGAGGGAGTGTAATGAGTGCGGAGGACATTGAAACCCTGCAGGGGGACATAGATAGGCTGAGTGATTGGGCAGACATTTGGCAGATGAAATATAATACTGACAAGTGTGAGGTCTTGCACTTTGGCAGGAAAAATAATAGAGCAAGTTATTATCTAAATGGAGAGAAACTGGAAAGTGCTTCTGTGCAAAGGGATCTGGGGGTCCTGGTGCAGGAAACACAAAAGGTTAGTATGCAAGTGCAGCAGGTAGTCAAGAAGGCCAATGGAATGCTGGCTTTTATTGCTAGTATAAGAACAGGGAGGTCTTACTGCAGTTGTACTGGGTATTGGTGAGACCACACCTGGAGTACTGCGTGCAGTTCTGGTGTCCATATTTAAGAAAGGACATACTGGCTCTCGAGGCAGTGCAGAGAAGGTTCACTAGGTTAATTCCAGGGATGGGTGGGTTGATGTATGATGAGAGGTTGAGTAGATTGGGTCTCTACTCATTGGAGTTCTGAAGAATGAGAGGCGATCTTATTGAAACATATAAGATTGTGAAGGGGCTTGATCGGGTGGATGCGGGGAGAATGTTCCCAATGATGGGTGAAACTAGGACTAGGGGGCATAATATTTAAATAAGGGGATGCCATTCCAGGACTGAGATGAGGAGGAATTTCTTCACTCAGAGGGTAGTGGGGCTGTGGAATTTACTGCCCCAGAGAGCTGTGGAAGCTACCACACTCAATAAATTCAAAACGGAGATAGACATTTTCCTGGATAAAAATGGCATTAGGGGATACGGTGAGCGAGCAGGTAAGTGGACATGAGGCTAGGTTTAGATCAGCCATGTTATCTCCTGGACCAGTTTTCGATAGCCTGGATGGGTCGGAGAGGAATTTTCCAGATTTTTTCTCCTCAATTGGCAAATCGTTTTTTTTTCCCTGGGTGATCACATGGGTTTGGGCGGGATGAATAATAAAATAAAATGGGCGGCATGGTGCCCTGTTGGTTGGCACTGTTGCCTTGTGGGATTCATTGAAAACTAGAATTAAGATTGGATCAGCCATGATCTTGTTGAATGGCGGAGCAGGCTTGAGGGGCCGACTGGCCTACTCCTGCTCCTTTCTCTTACGTTCTTATGTTCTAGGATAGTGAAAGTAGACTTGGTGGATGGTGTGTACTTGAATTTCTGAAGACCTTTGACAAGGTACTGCACATGCGACTGCTAAACAAGCTAAGAACCTGGGTATTGTAGGCAAGATACTGGCATGGATAGACCATTGGCTGACTGGCAGGAACATAAATTAGCAGAAATTATGCTTAACTTTCATAGCAAAATAAGAGCTATAATGACACAAAACCAAGTTGAGAGGGAGATAAACAAATATAGTCAAAGAGACAAGAGATTCTGCAGATGGTGGAGATCTTGAGCAATACACACAAAATGCTGGAGGAACTCAGCAGACCAGGCAGCATTTATGGAGAGGAATAAACAGTCAATATTTCATGCTGTCTAGTGTAGGGCCGAGGTCCAAGATAGAGTTAATTCGGATCTGACAATCACCACCGCTAACTGACGACAATGGACAACTTGTCTTGCCTCCATAGATGCTGCTCAGCTTCTGAATTCCCCAGTTGCTGTAGGTTCCAGTTTCTGCAGTCTCTTGATCCATGTGATGAAAGAGTTTCCTGACTGACCCTAACGTACCTGCCTCTACCATCACCCCTGACAGGGAGATCCACCCACCATCCACTGACTGTGTAAAAAATCTACCTTGGAAATCACCCCTACACCTTCCTCCAATCACCTTATGCCCCTTTGCGTCAGCCATTTCTGCCCTGGGAAAGCTTCACTCTATCTGTGCCGCTTCACCTCGTACACCTCTATCAAGCCACTGCTCCTCCTCCTCTGCCACAAAGAGAAAAGGCCTGGGCATTCTACCTATCTTCACTAGACACGGTCTCGAGTCCAGGCAGCTCCCTGGTAAATCTCCTCCAACCCTCTACCAAACTATCGTTCTCAGTCCAGGGCAAGGGCAAATCAATTCAAAGCATTGGTCCGATGTTAATATTAAGGATTGGGTGCAGTCTGTGAAGACAGTGTAAATGCAGTATCTGCAGCCTCTTGCATCAACATGTTCTTCCATCTTTTGGGATGCCCAGCTGTCTGACCAGCTCACCCTCTCACCAGTCCATAGAACATAGAACAGAGCAGTGCAGCACAGTGCAGGCCCTTCAGCCCACCATGCTGTGCTTACCTTGTAACCTACTCTAAGATCAAACTAGCCTTCCCTCCTGCAGAGACCTCCTTTTCCCTAGTACTCACATGTCCACCTAAGATTTTCTTAATTGCCCTTAATGTATCTGCCACTACCACCCCTGGCTGCACATTCCATGCACTCCTCACTCTCAGTGTGAAACACCTCTGACCTCCCCCCATACTCTCCTCCATTCAGCTTAAAATAACCACCCCTTGTCTCAGCCATTTCTGCCCTGGGAAAAAGTCTCTGGCTGTCCACCTTAACAATACCTCCTATCAATTTATACACCTCTATCAGGTCACCTCTCAGAGAGAAAATTCCTCTTGTGCACAGCCTCTCCTCATAAGACACACTCTCTAGTCCAGCACAGCCTTGTTGTGGAGGATGTCTCCCTGACACTGGGGGATGTATGGCTCTATAGGACAAGGAAAGCCTGGAGACCAGGGGAGAGGCGGGCAGGGCTCATTGGTCACTGCGGATCAGACACGCTCTCTAGTCCAGCACAGCCTTGTTGTGGAGGATGCCTCCCTGACACTGGGGTATGTATGGCTCTATAGGACAAGGAAAGCCTGGAGACCAGGGGAGAGGCGGGCAGGGCTCATTGGTCACTGCGGATCAGACACGCTCTCTAGTCCAGCACAGCCTTGTTGTGGAGGATGCCTCCCTGACACTGGGGTATGTATGGCTCTATAGGACAAGGAAAGCCTGGAGACCAGGGGAGAGGCGGGCAGGGCTCATTGGTCAGTGCGGATCACAGATTTTAACTGGCTGCATCACTGCCTGGCATGGAGTTGCCAATGAGAAAAAAACACCAGGAAAAGCAGCAGAGGGTTGTAAACCTTCATCATTGGCATTAGCATTCCCACCACTGAGGACATCTTAAAAGTCAATGCCTCAAGAAGGCAACATCCTTCACCAACCATGAGATGCCCTCTACTCACTACTACCATCAGGAAAGAAGTACGGGAGCCTCACGACCCACTCAATGTTTAAGGAGCAGATCTTTCCGTCCACCATTGGATTTCTGAAAGGTCCCTGAACACTACTTCACCATTTTGCACTCTTTTTGCACTATTGATTTATTTTTTAAATGTACCTGTTGTAATTTATTGTAATTTTTATGTATTGTTCTATGCTGCTGGTGCCACAAAATAACAAATTTGATGACATAAGTCAGTGATGAGAAACCTGATTCTGATTCTGAGTAATCGAATCCGCAGGCAGAAGGAGATTGTGAAGGGGCTGGAGGAAGTGGAGCTGATCGCAGATGGGAATGGGGAGCCAGACTCAAACGCAGAGGTAAGGAGATGCCAGCCTTTGAAACAGAAGCAGGGATGGGCTTCTTCCAGAATGGATAAGATAATGAGAGAAGTTGCTGAGTTCAGTTACTCTGAGAGCGGGTGCAGGCTCCACGTTATAAGGAGGTCCAAAGTGTCAGAAGTGATAGTAGGGGCAGATTGATTAGGGACATTTAAGAGACTGTTGGAGAGGCACACGGATAATAGAAAAATGAAGGGTTATGTAGGAGGGAAGGGTTAGATTAATCTTACAGTAGTTTAAAAGATCAGCACACCATTCTGGGCCACAGGGCCTGTACTGTCCCATGTTCTGCTTCTGTCAAACCCTCGAAGCATTTTTATGTTAGAATAATGCCATTATTTTCCAGAGCCAGACTCCAAACCAGGATCAAGATGGGTTACAGAAGCAGCAGTCTGCACCAGAGGCAGGTATTCTGCGGGTTGTCAACATTGAAGGGGAGCTTCTGAAAGCAAAGCTTGTTAACATGGCCACTGAAAGGTGAGCAACACCCACTCTGCCCGTCTATTACAATAACTCCATGTGTTCTGGCACTGTTTATACACAGTCAGGCTCTTACAATATTCCCTTCCTTCCCATACCCATTTTTCAATATTAATTTGTCTGTGCTCTCCAGCTGTAGTAAATCCATACAGTAGATTCACATGTCCACCCTGTTAGCGAAAATTCATCGTATTGCAACACGTATGGTAATTACACGGAGAATCATACTCTCAGAGTAAGAATCCACACGCAGCCAGTCTAATTGACAACCAGTTCTTTGCTTTACATTCATAATATTAACTGGAAGTGTAATCACTGTCTTATAGAACATAGGACAGTACAGCTTAGGACAAACCCTTTGGCCCACTACGTTGTGTGGCCAATTAACTCAATCTAAGATCAATCTCACCCCTCCCTCCTACTGAGCCCCCCATTTTACTTTCATCCATCTGCCTATCTAAGAATTTCTTAAATACCCCTAATGTATCTGTCCCTACCACCACCCAGGCTGCACATTCCATGCACTCTCCACTCTGTGTAGAAAGATAAACTTCACCTCTGGCACCTCCCCTGTAATTTTCTCCAGTCACCTTAAAATGATGCTGCCTGATCTTAGCCATTTCCACCCTGGGAAAACGTCTCTGGATGCTTCTCACAAGACCATAAAGACATAGGAGCAGAATTAGGCCATTTGGCCCATCAAGTCTGCCCCTCCATTCAATCAGGACTGATGCTTTTTGCCCCCTCCTCAGCCCCACTCCCCGGCCTTCTCTCCATAACCTTTGATGCCTTGGCCAGTAATGAACCTATCAATCTCTGCCTTAAATACACCTAACAACCTGGCCTCCACAGCTGCCCGTGGTAACGTATTCCATAAATTCACCACCCTTCACATCTCTGTTTTAAATGGATACCTTCTTGTCCTAGACTACCCCACCATGGGAAACATCCTTTCCATATCCACTCTGCCTGGGCTTTTCAAAATTTGAAAGGTTTCAATGCGATCCCCCTCATCCTTCTGAATTCCAGTGAGCACAGACCCAGAACTATCAAACGTTTCTCGTATAATCCTTTCATTCCTGGAATCAGCCATGTGGACTCTTCTGGACCCTGTCCAATGTCATCATATCTTTTCTTAGATGAGGAGCCCAAAACTCTTCACAATACTCACTGTGAGGACTCACCAGTGCTTTATAAAGCCCCAGCATCACACCCCTGCTCTTATATTCGAGACCTCTTGAAATGAATGCTAACATTGCATTTGCCTTCCTCACCACCGATTCAACCTGCAAGTTAACCTTTAGGGTGTTCTGCACAAGCACTCCCAAGTCCCTTTACATCTCAGATTTTTGGATTTTCTTCCCGTTCGGAAAATAGTTCACACATTTATCTCCACTACCAAAGTACAATTTCCAACATAGCATTTCATTTACCACTTTCTTGCCCATTCTCCTAATCTGCCTAACTCCTTACTACTCATCTTATACACCTCTATCAAGTCACCTCTCATTCTCCTTCACTCCAGAGAGTAAAACCCGAGCTTGTTCAACCTATCCTTGGAAGTACAGATGGCGCCCTTAGCCCAGTAAATACAGGAGCTCATTTCTGTAATTCTGAGTAATCCTCTCCCTCCTCTGCTCGAGCAAATGCAATAACTTCTTGCTATCTGGTGATACTAATTTTGTTGTTTGAATTTTACTATACAATTTGGCTAATCAGATTAATTCCAGCTTTCAGTATAACTATCAGTCCAATTACCCCATATTATGTATTCCACCAACTACACTCTGAAGTCCCATTACCCCAAATACTCCCTATCAGTCCCAATACCCCAAATACATTCTATCAGTCCTAATACCCAAACTACACTTTATCAGTCCCATTATCACAACTACACTTTATCAGTCCCATTATCCCAACTACACCCTATCAATCCCATTACCCCAAATGAACTCCATCAGTCCCATTACCCCAACTACACCCTATCAATCCCATCACCCCTATTGCTCCCTATCAGTCCCATTACCCCAACTACACCCTATCAATCCCATCACCCCTATTGCTCCCTATCAGTCCCATTACCCCAACTACATCATATCAGTCCCATTACCCCAACTACATCCTATCAGTCCCATTACCCCAACTACACCCTATCAATCCCATCACCCCTATTGCTCCCTATCAGTCCCATCACCCCTATTGCTCCCTATCAATCCCATCACCCCTATTGCTCCCTATCAGTCCCATCACCCCTATTGCTCCCTATCAGTCCCATCACCCCTATTGCTCCCTATCAGTCCCATCACCCCTATTGCTCCCTATCAGTCCCATCACCCCTATTGCTCCCTATCAGTCCCATCACCCCTATTGCTCCCTATCAATCCCATCACCCCTATTGCTCCCTATCAGTCCCATCACCCCTATTGCTCCCTATCAGTCCCATCACCCCTATTGCTCCCTATCAATCCCATCACCCCTATTGCTCCCTATCAATCCCATCACCCCTATTGCTCCCTATCAGTCCCATCACCCCTATTGCTCCCTATCAATCCCATCACCCCTATTGCTCCCTATCAGTCCCATCACCCCTATTGCTCCCTATCAGTCCCATTAGACCAATAAGACTTAGGAGCATAAGTAGGCCATTTGGTCCATCGACTCTGCTCCAACATTTAATCATGTTCTAACCCACTTCATCCAGTCACCCCCACTCCCCTGCTTTCACCTTTTGATGCCCTGGCTAATTAAGACCCTATCTATCTCTGCCTTAAATACACCCAATAACTTCGTCTCCACAGCCTCTCGTGGCAACAAATTCCACAGATTTACCACCCTCTGACTAAAGTAATTTCTCCACATCTCTGTTCTAAATGGACGTCCTTCAATCCTGAAGTTGTGCCCTCTTGTCCTAGAATCCCCTACCATGGGAAATAACTCGTCATATCTAATTTGTTCAGGCCTTTTAACATTCGGAATGTTTTTATGAGATCCCCCCTCATTCTCCTGAACTCCAGGGAATACAGCCCAAGAGCTGCCAGACGTTCCTCATACGGTAACCTTCTCAATCCTGGAATCATTCTCGTGAATCTTCTCTGAACCCTTTCCGTATATCAGTATATCCTTTCTGAAACAAGGAGCCCAAAACTGCACACAACACTCCAAGTGTGGTCTCACAAGTGCCTTACAGAGCCTCACCATCCCAGCTCTTATATTCTATACCTCTAGAAATGAACGCCAACATTGCATTCACCTTCTTCACCACCGACTCAACCTGCAGGTTAACCTTAAGGGTATCTTGCACAAGGACTCCCAAGTCTCTGCTCCTCTGCATTTTGAATTCTCTCCCCATGTAAATAATAGTCTGGCTGTTTATTTCTTCCACCAAAGTGCATGACCATACACTTCCCAACGCTGTATTTAATTTGCCACTTCTTTGCCCAACGCTACCTGTTCCTCCATCTATCTTTTTAAAAATTTACCACCAATCCCTTAATACTGTGGTCCAAATCATTGACATACATCATTAAAAGTAACCGTCCCAACACCGATCCCTGTGGAACTCCACTGGTAACCTGCAGCCAGCCAGAATAGGATCTCTTTATTCTCACTCTCTATTTTCTGCCAATCAGCCAATGCTCCACCCACACTAGTAACTTCCCTGTTATTCCCTTTTGTCTTGCTAAACAGCCTCATGTGTGGCACCTTTTCAAAGGCCTTCTGAAAATCCAAGTACACCACGTGTACTGCATCTCCTTTATCTTCCTTGCTTGTAATTTCCTCTAAGAATTGCAGTAGGTTTCTTAGGCTGATCTTCCTGAAATCATGCTAGTTTTGGCCTATCTTGTCATATGCCTCCAGGTACTCCTTAATCTCAACCCTAATAATCGATTCCAACAACTTCCCAATTGATGTCAGGCTAACAGGTCTATAGTTTCCTTTCTGCTGCCCCCCACCCTTCTTAAATAGCAGAGTAACATTTGCAATTTTCCAGTCATCCAGTACAATGCCAGAATCTATTGATTCTTGAAAGATCATTGTTAGTGCCTCTGCAATCTCTTCAGCTACTTCCTTCAGAACCAGAGTGTGCATTTCATTGGGTGCAGGAGATTTATCCACCTTTAGACCATTGAGCTTCCTGAGCACCTTCTCAGTGGTAATTTTCACTGCACAAACCTCACTTTCCTGACACTCTTGAACATCTGGTATACTGCAGACATCTTCCACTGTGAAAACTGATGCAAAATACACATTCAGTTCCTCTGCCATCTCTGCATTTCTCATTACAATATCTCCAGCATCATTTTGTATTGGTCCTATATCTACCCTTGACTCTCTTTTATCCTTTATATACTTAAAAAATCTTTTAGTATCTTCTTTGATATTAGTCACCAGCTTCTTCTTATAATTCATCTTTTCCTTCTGCATGACCTTCTTAGTTTCCTTCTGCAAGTTTTTAAAAGCTTCCCAATCCTCTATCTTTCCATCAGCTCTGGCTTCCTTGTGTGCCCTCTCTTTTGCTTTTACTTTGGCTCTGACTTCACTTGTCAGCCACAATAGTGTCCTTCTTCCCTTTGAAAGATTCTTCTTATTTGGAATATATCTGTCTTGAACTTCCCTCATTTTTCACAGAAACTCCAGCCATTACTGCTCTGCTGTCCTTCCTGCAAATGTTCCTTTCCAGTCAACTTCAACCAGTTCCCCTCTCTTGCCATTGTAATTTCCTTTAATCCACTGAAATACCAACACATTGGATTTTATATTTTCCCTCTCAAATTTCAATGTGAACTTGATCATACTGTGATTACCCCAACTACACACTATCAATCCCATTACCCCAACTAAACCCTATCAGTCCCATTACCCCAACTACAACCTATCAGTCCCATTACCCCAACTACACCCTATCAATCCCATCACCCCAGCTACAACCTATCAGTCCCATTACCCCAACTACACCCTATCAGTCTCATTACCCCAACTACACCCTATCAATCCTGTACCCCAACTACACCCTATCAATCCCATTATCCCAACTACACCCTATCAATCTCATTACCCCAACTACACCCTATCAGTCCCATTACCCCAACTAAACCCTATCAATCCCATTACCCCAACTACACCCTATCAGTCCCATTACCCCAACTAAACCCTATCAATCCCATTACCCCAACTACACCCTATCAGTCTCATTACCCCAACTACACCCTATCAATCCTGTACCCCAACTACACCCTATCAATCCCATTACCCCAACTACACCCTATCAGTCCCATTACTCCAACTACACCTTATCAGTCCCATTACCCCAACTACACCCTATCAATCCTGTTACCCCAACTACACCCTATCAATCTCATTACCCCAACTAAGCATCAATTAAGGTCTTAAGGTGGTTAAGTCACCTTTACCAGATGGATTACATCCCAGAATCCTGAGAGAGGTTGCCGAAGAGATAACAGATGCATTGGTCATGATCTTTCAAGAATTATTTGATCCTGGCATGGGCCCAGAAGACTGGAAGATTGCAAGTATCACTCCACCCTTTAAGGAAGGAGGAAACCAAAACAAATTAAATTACAGGCCAGTTAGCCTAACCTCAGTGGTTGGGAAAATGTTGGAGTCTATTATTAAGGATGAGGTTTCAGGGTACTTGGAGACTAAAGACAAAATAATTCAGAGTCATCATGATTTCTGTGATGGGAAATCTTGCCTGACCAATCTATTAGAGTTCTTCAAGGAAGTAACAAGCAGTATGGATAAAGGAGAGGCAGTGGATAACATTTATTTGGGTTTTCAGAAGGCATTTGATAAGGTGCCACGCATGAGGTTGTTTAACATGATAAAATCCTACGGCATTACAGGAAAGATACTGGCATGGATAGCGGAATGGATGACATATAGGAGGCAAAGAACGGGAATAAAGGGGCCTTTTCTGGATGGCTGCCAGTGACCAGTGGTGTTCCTCAGGGGTCAGTATTGGGACCCCTGCTTTTCACATTGTTTGTTAATGATTTATAACCATATAACAATCACAGCATGGAAACAGGCCATCTCGGCCCTCCTAGTCCATGCCGATCTCTTAATCTCACCTAGTCCCACCAACCCGCACTCAGCCCATAACCCTCCACTCCTTTCCTGTCCATATACCTATCCAATTTTACCTTAAATGACACAACTGAACTGGCCTCTACTACTTCTACAGGAAGCTCATTCCACACAGCTATCACTCTCTGAGTAAAGAAATACCCCCTCATGTTTCCCTTAAACTTCTGCCCCCTAACTCTCAAATCATGTCTTCTCGTTTGAAGCTCCCCTACTCTCAATGGAAACAGCCTATTCATGTCAACTCTATCTATCCCTCTCAAAATTTTAAATACCTCGATCAAATCCCCCCTCAACCTTCTATGCTCCAATGAATAGAGACCTAACTTGTTCAACCTTCCTCTGTAACTTAAGTGCTGAAACCCAGGTAACATCCTAGTAAATCGTCTCTGCACTCTCTCTAATTTGTTGATATCTTTCCTATAATTCGGTGACCAGAACTGCACACAATATTCTAAATTTGGCCTTACCAATGCCTTGTACAATTTTAACATTATATTCCAACTTCTGTACTCAATGCTTTGATTTATAAAGGCCAGCGTTCCAAAAGCCTTCTTCACCACCCTATCTACATGAGACTCCACCTTCAAGGAACTATGCACTGTTATTCCTAGATCTCTCTGTTCCTCTGCATTCCTCAATGCCCTACCATTTACCCTGTATGTTCTATTTGGATTATTCCTTCCAAAATGTAGAACCTCACACTTCTCAGCATTAAACTCCATCTGCCAACTTTCAACCCATTCTTCTAACCGGCATAAATCTCCCTGCAAACTTTGAAAACCCACCTCATTATCCACAACACCTCCTACCTTAGTATCAGTGGCATACTTACTAATCCAATTTACCACCCCATCATCAGATAATAGAATGGTTGGCTTTGTGGCAACGTTTGCAGATGATATGAAGATAGGTGGAGGGTAGGTAGTACTGAGGAAGCAATGCGATTGCAGCAGGGCTTAGACAAATTGGAAGAATGGGCAAAAAAGGGGCAGATGGAATACAGTGTTGGGAAATGTATGATAATGCATTTTGGTAAAAGGAATAATAGTGCAGACTGTTATCTAAATGGGGAGAAGGTTCAAACATCAGCGATACAGAGGGACTTTGGAGTCCTCGTGGAAGGATCCCAGAAGGTTAATTTACAGGTTGAGTCTGTGGTAAAGAAGGCAAATACAATGTTGGCATTTATTTCATGGGGAATAGAATATGAAAGCAAGGAGATAATGCTGAGACTTTATAGGACAGTCAGGCCACACTTGGAACATTGTCATCAGTTTTGGGCCTCATATCTCAGAAAGGACATGCTATTAGTAGAGAGAATCGAAAGGAGGTTCACATAGATGATTCCGGGAATGAAGGAGAATGAGAAGCATTTGGCAGCTTTGGGCCTGTACTCACTGGAATTTAGAAGAATGCGGGGAGATCTCAATGAAATCTACTGAATATTGGAAGGACATGTAGGGTGGATGTGGAGAGGATGTTTCCTATGGTGGGCGCATCCAAAACTAGAAGACACAGCCTCAAAATTGAGAGGTGGCCTTTTAGAACAGAAATAAGGAGGATTTTTTTTTAGCCAGAGAGTAGTAAACCTGTGGAATGCTTGGCCACAGACTGCGGTGGAGTCCAAGTCCGTGGGTATATTTAAGGCAGAAGTTAATAGCTTCCTGATCTGTCAGGGCATCAAAGGATATGGCGAGAAGCAGGTGTATGGGGTTGAATGGGATCCAGGATCAGCCATGATGGAATGGGGAAGCAGACTCGATGGACTGAATGGTCTAATAATGCTCCTGTGTCTTATGGTCCTATGGTCTAAACCCTATCAGTCCCATTACCCCAACTAAACCCTATCAATCCCATTACCCCAACTACACCCTATCAGTCCCATTACCCCAACTAAACCCTATCAATCCCATTACCCCAACTACACCCTATCAGTCCCATTACCCCAACTAAACCCTATCAATCCCATTACCCCAACTACACCCTATCAGTCCCATTACCCCAACTACACCCTATCAATCCCATTACCCCAACCACACCCTATCAGTCCCATTACCCCAACTGCACCCTATCAGTCCCATTACCACAACTGCACCCTATCAGTCCCATTACCCCAACTACACCCTATCAGTCCCATTACCACAACTGCACCCTATCAGTCCCATCACCCCAACTACACCCTATCATTCCCATCATCCCAACTACACCCTATCAGTTCCATTATCCCAACTACACCCTATCATTCCCATCACCCCAACTACACCCTATCAATCTCATTACCTTAACTACACCCTATTAGTCCCATTACCCCAACTACACCCTATCAGTCCCATTACTCCAACTACACCTTATCAGTCCCATTACCCCAACTACACCCTATCAATCCTGTTACCCCAACTACACCCTATCAATCTCATTACCCCAACTAAGCATCAATTAAGGTCTTAAGGTGGTTAAGTCACCTTTACCAGATGGATTACATCCCAGAATCCTGAGAGAGGTTGCCGAAGAGGTAACAGATGCATTGGTCATGATCTTTCAAGAATTATTTGATCCTGGCATGGGCCCAGAAGACTGGAAGATTGCAAGTATCACTCCACCCTTTAAGGAAGGAGGAAACCAAAACAAATTAAATTACAGGCCAGTTAGCCTAACCTCAGTGGTTGGGAAAATGTTGGAGTCTATTATTAAGGATGAGGTTTCAGGGTACTTGGAGACTAAAGACAAAATAATTCAGAGTCATCATGATTTCTGTGATGGGAAATCTTGCCTGACCAATCTATTAGAGTTCTTCAAGGAAGTAACAAGCAGTATGGATAAAGGAGAGGCAGTGGATAACATTTATTTGGGTTTTCAGAAGGCATTTGATAAGGTGCCACGCATGAGGTTGTTTAACATGATAAAATCCTACGGCATTACAGGAAAGATACTGGCATGGATAGCGGAATGGATGACATATAGGAGGCAAAGAACGGGAATAAAGGGGCCTTTTCTGGATGGCTGCCAGTGACCAGTGGTGTTCCTCAGGGGTCAGTATTGGGACCCCTGCTTTTCACATTGTTTGTTAATGATTTATAACCATATAACAATCACAGCACGGAAACAGGCCATCTCGGCCCTCCTAGTCCATGCCGATCTCTTAATCTCACCTAGTCCCACCAACCCGCACTCAGCCCATAACCCTCCACTCCTTTCCTGTCCATATACCTATCCAATTTTACCTTAAATGACACAACTGAACTGGCCTCTACTATTTCTACAGGAAGCTCATTCCACACAGCTATCACTCTCTGAGTAAAGAAATACCCCCTCATGTTTCCCTTAAACTTCTGCCCCCTAACTCTCAAATCATGTCTTCTCGTTTGAAGCTCCCCTACTCTCAATGGAAACAGCCTATTCATGTCAACTCTATCTATCCCTCTCAAAATTTTAAATACCTCGATCAAATCCCCCCTCAACCTTCTATGCTCCAATGAATAGAGACCTAACTTGTTCAACCTTTCTCTGTAACTTAAGTGCTGAAACCCAGGTAACATCCTAGTAAATCGTCTCTGCACTCTCTCTAATTTGTTGATATCTTTCCTATAATTCGGTGACCAGAACTGCACACAATATTCTAAATTTGGCCTTACCAATGCCATGTACAATTTTAACATTACATTCCAACTTCTGTACTCAATGCTTTGATTTATAAAGGCCAGCGTTCCAAAAGCCTTCTTCACCACCCTATCTACATGAGACTCCACCTTCAAGGAACTATGCACTGTTATTCCTAGATCTCTCTGTTCCTCTGCATTCCTCAATGCCCTACCATTTACCCTGTATGTTCTATTTGGATTATTCCTTCCAAAATGTAGAACCTCACACTTCTCAGCATTAAACTCCATCTGCCAACTTTCAACTCATTCTTCTAACCGGCATAAATCTCCCTGCAAACTTTGAAAACCCACCTCATTATCCACAACACCTCCTACCTTAGTATCAGTGGCATACTTACTAATCCAATTTACCACCCCATCATCAGATAATAGAATGGTTGGCTTTGTGGCAACGTTTGCAGATGATATGAAGATAGGTGGAGGGTAGGTAGTGCTGAGGAAGCAATGCGATTGCAGCAGGACTTAGACAAATTGGAAGAATGGGCAAAAAAGGGGCAGATGGAATACAGTGTTGGGAAATGTATGATAATGCGTTTTGGTAAAAGGAATAATAGTGCAGACTGTTATCTAAATGGGGAGAAGGTTCAAACATCAGCGATACAGAGGGACTTTGGAGTCCTCGTGGAAGGATCCCAGAAGGTTAATTTACAGGTTGAGTCTGTGGTAAAGAAGGCTAATACAATGTTGGCATTTATTTCATGGGGAATAGAATATGAAAGCAAGGAGATAATGCTGAGACTTTATAGGACAGTCAGGCCACACTTGGAACATTGTCATCAGTTTTGGGCCTCATATCTCAGAAAGGACATGCTATTAGTAGAGAGAATCGAAAGGAGGTTCACATAGATGATTCCGGGAATGAAGGAGAATGAGAAGCGTTTGGCAGCTTTGGGCCTGTACTCACTGGAATTTAGAAGAATGCGGGGAGATCTCAATGAAATCTACTGAATATTGGAAGGACATGTAGGGTGGATGTGGAGAGGATGTTTCCTATGGTGGGCGCATCCAAAACTAGAAGACACAGCCTCAAAATTGAGAGGTGGCCTTTTAGAACAGAAATAAGGAGGATTTTTTTTTTAGCCAGAGAGTAGTAAACCTGTGGAATGCTTGGCCACAGACTGCGGTGGAGTCCAAGTCCGTGGGTATATTTAAGGCAGAAGTTAATAGCTTCCTGATCTGTCAGGGCATCAAAGGATATGGCGAGAAGCAGGTGTATGGGGTTGAATGGGATCCAGGATCAGCCATGATGAATGGGGAAGCAGACTCGATGGACTGAATGGTCTAATAATGCTCCTGTGTCTTATGGTCCTATGGTCTAAACCCTATCAGTCCCATTACCCCAACTAAACCCTATCAATCCCATTACCCCAACTACACCCTATCAATCCCATCACCCCAACTACACCCTATCAATCCAATAACCCCAACTACACACTATCAGTCCCATTACCCCAACTGCACCCTATCAGTCCCATTACCACAACTGCACCCTATCAGTCCCATCATCCCAACTACACCCTATCAATCCCATCATTCCAACTACACCCTATCAGTCCCATCATCCCAACTACACCCTATCAGTCCCATCATCCCAACTACACCCTATCAGTTCCATTATCCCAACTACACCCTACCAGTCCCATCACCCCGACAACACCCTATCAGTCCCATCATTCTAACTACACTCTATCAGTCCCATTACTCCATGTCCTGTAATCACAAACTAGGCCATAATTTATATTAAATCTACTTCCTGTTATATTATAAGACGTAGGAACTGAATTGGGCCATTCAGCCCATCACGTCTGCCCTGTCATGGCTGATTTATTATCCCCCTCAACCCCATTCTGTCTGTAACCTTTGACATCCTTACTAATCAAAAACCTATCAACTTCTGATTTAAACATGTCCACAGCTGTAGTGTCAATGCATTTCCCAGGCGGCCCTTCCTCTCTCTGTCTGTAGCTACATGGTGGAGACTGTCCGAGTGGTTGCATCACAGCCTGTTATGGAGACTGCCAAACTCGAGGGCTGCAGGGGGCTGTAAATCAGCCACTTCCATCACAGGCACAATCCTCAGCACCATCAATGACGTCTTCAGGAGACGACATCCATCATTAAAGACATATTCTCGTCTGATTATCACTTTCGGGGAGGAGGCACAGGAGCCTGAAGACCCACACTCAAAGTTTGAGGGAGAGAGGAGGCTCACCCTCCCCCTCTCCCTCCCTCTCCCCTGCCACAGTCCCAGAACACTACCGCCAAATTCCTTGTTTGACTTTACTATTTACTTGTTCTTTTAATCTGTATTAAATTTATATCTTTACACTCTCCTGCTGCCACAGAACAACAAATTTCACTGGACTGTGCTCTGCGAGAGTCTGTGATTGCATCTCCGACTTCACAGATGCTGCCAAAACCAGCAGCTTCTTCACTTGCTCTGTCAACATATATTCAGCACCACACCCACTGTTACAGTCAGCCCCCCCCCAGCTCCACCTCCCCTGATAAATTTACCGAGACCCACCCTATTACAGTAAGTCCCATCACCTCACACTTCTTGCTCTCCACCGTTACCACATCCACTTCTCACCCATCAGCAACCCTCCCCTCTTTCACAGCCATTTGCTTCTCCATTTTTCTCTTACAAACTGTCTCCCTTCTCTCCAAACATTCCCCTCTCTTCCCCCTGACTTCCCACTCTCTCTCCTACTCTCTCTCTCCCCCTCTCTCCCCTCTACCCACTCTACCCTCACTCTAACCCCTCCCCCTCCTCCCCATTTCCCCTTTCTCTTCCCCCTCTATCCTACCTCTCCTCTCACTCCCTCCCCTTCCTTCTCCTTCACCCTCTTCTCCTACCCTTCTCTCCCTCTCTCTCCCACCTCTCACTCCTCCTCTCCCCACTTCTTTCCCTGCCTCTTTCTCCCTCTCTCCACCCTCCCTTTCTCCCTCCCTCTTTCCGCCCACCTTTTTCCCTCTCTCCCCTCTCCCTCCCTCTCTCCCCCACTCACCCCTCCCCCCCCCCCACCTCCCCTCTCTCTTCCTCCTCGGCAGTCTCCTCATGAAAGCCAGAAGCAGAAATAGAATGTTAGAAGACGAAGTAAAGCAGCTGAGGAAGGAGATTGAAGAGATGAGGGTTAAACTGAACCAGGGTGGGTATTGATCGACCAGCAGCCCGTCTGTTTATTCATGTTGCTGTTGATGCACCATCAATAACTCACACTGAGACGTAAGGTGAGATATCGGCTTTTATTGACTGGAAGAAGGAACCAGGAGTGAGTGTCCATCATACCATGTCCTGGAGACTGAGGCCGAGCGTCAGACCTCAGATCGCCTTTATACAGGGGCCTGTGGGAGGAGCCACAGGAGCAGTCAGCAGGGGGCGTGTCCCGACAGGCACATAGTTCACCACAGCTGTCTGCGCAGTAGTTCTTTGAGAAGGGGTGCAAAGTCCAAAATTCAAGTTCATTAGTCAATATATATCAGAATGTACAGTGAAATGTGGGGTTTATGTTAACAATAAACACAGTCGAGGATGTGCTGTGTCAGCCCGCAAGTGTCACCACACATTCCAGTGGCAACGAATATGCCCACAATGCTCGGCAGAACCACACAGAACACAGTACCAAGCTCAAGACAACAGCTGCAAAGCCATACCCATTCCACACACACACTCACAGACACACACTCACAGACACACACACACACACACACACACACACACACACACACACAGACACTCACACACATACAATCACACACACACACTCCAACACACACACTCAAACACACACACTCACAGACACTCACACACACACACACACACACACTCACAGACACACACACACAGACACACACTCACACACACACACTCACACTCACACACATACACACTCACACACACACTCACACACACAGAAACACACACACATACACTCACACACACACTCACACACTCCAACACACACACTTAGACACACACACTCACAGACACACACACACACACACACACACACACACACACACTCAAACACACACACTCTCACACACACACACACACACACTCACAGACACAGACACACACACACACACTCACACACACACACACACACTCACAGACACTCACACACACACAGACACTCACACACATACACTCACACACACACACTCAAACACACACACACTCACAGACACTCACACACACACTCAAACACACACACACACTCACAGACACACACACATGCACACACTCACAGACACTCTCACACACACACACACACACACTCAAACACACACACACACTCACAGACACACACACGCACACACTCACAGACACTCTCTCTCTCACACACACACACTCACAGACACTCACACACATACAATCACACACACACACACTCACACCCACACACACACACACTCAAACACACACACTCTCACAGACACTCACACACACACACACACACTCACAGACACACACACACACTCACAGACACACACACACTCACAGACACTCACACACATACACTCAAACACACACACACACTCACACACACTCAAACACACACACACTCACAGACACACACACACACACGCACACACTCACAGACACTCTGTCACACACACACTCACACACACTCAAACACTCAGACACACACACACTCACAGACACACACGCACACACTCACAGAAACTCACACACACAGACACACAAACTCACACACACACAGACACACACACACACACATTCACACACACAGGCACACACACACGCTCAAACACACAGGCACACTCACACTCACTCACACACACATACACATAAACTCATTCACACACACACACAGACACACACTCACACACACTCACTCACACACACACACTCACACACAGACACACACTCACACAAACTCTCACACACACAGACACTCACACACACTCTCACACACACACACTCACTCACACACACACACGCACACACTCACAGACACTCTCTCACGCACACACACACACTCAAACACACACACACACTCACAGACACACACACACACGCACACACTCACAGACACTCTCTCACACACACACACACTCACAGACACTCACACACATACAATCACACACACACACTCACACACTCCAACACACACACTCACAGACACTCACACACACACACACACTCAAACACACACACTCTCACAGACACTCACACACATACACACACTCAAACACACACACTCTCACAGACACACACACACACACTCACACACACACTCAAACACACACACACACTCACAGACACACACACACGCACACACTCACAGACACTCTGTCACACACACACTCACACTCTCTCAAACATACTGACACACACACTCACAGACACACGGACACACACACTCACAGACACACTCACAGACACTCACACACACACTCAAACACTCAGACACACACACACTCACAGACACTCACACACACACACACACTCAAACACACACACTCACAGACACTCACACACACACTCAAACACTCAGACACACACACACTCACAGACACACACACACACGCACAGAAACTCACACACACAGACACACAAACTCACACACACACAGACACACACACACACACATTCACACACACAGGCACACACACACGCTCAAACACACAGACACACACACACTCACTCACACACACATACACATAAACTCATTCACACACACACAGACACACACTCACACACACTCACTCACACACACACACACTCACACACACTCTCTCACACACACACACACTCACACACACTCTCACACTCTCACACACTCACACACACACATTTCACACACACACACGCACACACTCACAGACACTCTCTCACACACACACTCAAACACACACACACACACTCACAGACACACACACACGCACACACTCACAGACACTCTCTCACACACACACACACACTCACAGACACTCACACACATACAATCACACACACACACTCACACACTCCAACACACACACTCAAACACACACACTCACAGACACCCACACACACACACACTCAAACACACACACTCTCACAGACACTCACACACACACACACACTCACAGACACACACACACTCACAGACACTCACACACACACACTCACACACATACACTCAAACACACACACACTCACACTCAAACACACACACACACACACACTCACAGACACTCTGTCACACACACACTCACACTCACTCAAACATACTTACACACACACTCACAGACACACGGACACACACACTCACATACACACTCACAGACACTCACACACACACTCAAACACTCAGACACACACACACTCACAGACACACGCACACACTCACAGAAACTCACACACACAGACACACAAACTCACACACAAACAGACACACACACACACACACACACATTCACACACACAGGCACACACACACGCACAAACACACAGACACACACACACTCTCAGACACTCACACACACACATTCACACACACAGGCACACTCACACTCACTCACACACACATACACATAAACTCATTCACACACACACACAGACACACACTCACTCACACACACACTCACACACACAGACACACACTCACACACACTCTCACACACACACACACACACACACACACTCACTCACACACACACATTTCACACACACACATTCACACGCCCGCATGCATACTCACACAGACACACACATTGTTCAGATCGGACATGCAGGCACTGGGTCTTCCTGTGGCCTCACCGAGAGTTGCTCTGGCTAACAGGGCTTCTGATCGAAACCCAGGCCACAGCCTTCAGCATCGACACCAGCTCCATGTTGATTACTGAACTGATGCAGTTGCCATTGTTTCTTGCAGCCCTTACCTACCCTGTCCAGGGCAGACCCTCCATTATGTCTCCTCACACTCACTCTTTGCTTACATTACTCTTGTTTTTTTTTGCCCTCTTTTTGTTCCCTTCACTCTCTCTGCTCTCTCACTCTCTCTGCTCTCTCACTCTCTCTGCTCTCTCACTCTCTCTGCTCTCTCACTCTCTCAGCTCTCTCACTCTCTCAGCTCTCTCACTCTCTCTGCTCTCTCACTCTCTCAGCTCTCTCACTCTCTGCTCTCTCACTCTCTCAGCTCTCTCAGCTCTCTCACTCTCTCAGCTCTCTCACTCTCTCTGCTCTCTCACTCTCTCTGCTCTCTCACTCTCTCAGCTGTCTCACTCTCTCAGCTCTCTCACTCTCTCAGCTCTCTCACTCTCTCTGCTCTCTCACTCTCTCTGCTCTCTCACTCTCTCAGCTCTCTCACTCTCTCTGCTCTCTCACTCTCTCTGCTCTCTCACTTTCTCAGCTGTCTCACTCTCTCTGCTCTCTCACTCTCTGCTCTCTCACTCTCTCAGCTCTCTCACTCTCTCAGCTCTCTCACTCTCTCAGCTCTCTCACTCTCTCTGCTCTCTCACTCTCTCAGCTCTCTCACTCTCTCTGCTCTCTCACTCTCTCAGCTGTCTCACTCTCTCAGCTCTCTCACTCTCTCTGCTCTCTCACTCTCTCTGCTCTCTCTCTCTGCTCTCTCACTCTCTCTGCTCTCTCACTCTCTCAGCTCTCTCACTCTCTCTGCTCTCTCACTCTCTCAGCTCTCTCACTCTCTCTGCTCTCTCACTCTCTCTGCTCTCTCACTCTCTCTGCTCTCTCACTCTCTCAGCTGTCTCACTCTCTCTGCTCTCTCACTCTCTCTGCTCTCTCACTTTCTCAGCTGTCTCACTCTCTCTGCTCTCTCACTCTCTGCTCTCTCACTCTCTCAGCTCTCTCACTCTCTCAGCTCTCTCACTCTCTCAGCTCTCTCACTCTCTCTGCTCTCTCACTCTCTCAGCTCTCTCACTCTCTCTGCTCTCTCACTCTCTCAGCTCTCTCACTCTCTCTGCTCTCTCACTTTCTCAGCTGTCTCACTCTCTCTGCTCTCTCACTCTCTGCTCTCTCACTCTCTCTGCTCTCTCACTCTCTTAGCTGTCTCACTCTCTCTGCTCTCTCACTCTCTCTGCTCTCTCTCTCTCTGCTCTCTCACTCTCTCTGCTCTCTCACTCTCTCAGCTCTCTCACTCTCTCAGCTCTCTCACTCTCTCTGCTCTCTCACTCTCTCAGCTCTCTCACTCTCTCTGCTCTCTCACTCTCTCAGCTGTCTCACTCTCTCTGCTCTCTCACTCTCTGCTCTCTCACTCTCTCAGCTCTCTCACTCTCTCTGCTCTCTCACTCTCTCTGCTCTCTCACTCTCTCAGCTCTCTCACTCTCTCTGCTCTCTCTCTCTGCTCTCTCACTCTCTCTGCTCTCTCACTCTCTCAGCTCTCTCACTCTCTCTGCTCTCTCACTCTCTCAGCTCTCTCACTCTCTCTGCTCTCTCTCTCTGCTCTCTCACTCTCTCTGCTCTCTCACTCTCTCAGCTCTCTCACTCTCTCAGCTCTCTCACTCTCTCTGCTCTCTCACTCTCTCTGCTCTCTCACTCTCTCAGCTCTCTCACTCTCTCTGCTCTCTCACTCTGCTTTCTCACTCTCTCAACTGTCTAGTGGGGACAGATACAATCAAAGGACACTTCTACAGACACTTAAATAGGCAAAGCAGAGAAGGGTAGAGGCTGAATGTGGGAACCAGGATTAGTGTCGACGGACAACGCCTCAGAACCACGATCACCATCAGGTTTCTTATCGCTGACTTCTTTCATGAAATGTGTTGTTTTGCTGCAGCAGTACAGTGCGAGACAGAACATTATTATGCTACAAAATATTTAAGTGGGTCGAAAGCCAAATAATGAGATAGTGTTCATAGCTTCAAGACTGTTGTAATGTGAGTATTATTGAAAGTAATTTAATACTAATCGGGAAGCTGTTGGCAGCAAGAGGCGGGATCCGGGTTGGCGGGGTCTTTACTTCTGCTCTCTATACTCCCAGTGTGCATTGTACATAGTTCCTCCACCCAGGCCGCACGAGGTACCTGGAAGCCTCTGTATTGTAAATATTATTTGCCATCCCAGATAGAAATGCTTTGGCCATCAAGTTGTCGAGTGGTCTTTTTGTAAAGTAGAAGTTACCACAGATTTTTGACGATGAGGTAAACTGGTTTTGCGGACGGGTCGACCCCGTTTTCGATCCGGAGCTGTGAGCGGACGAGGAGCCGCGTGTTCGGATGGCGACGTTTGGCGCGGTCGGTGTGTTCGATGAGGGACCACCTGAACCATATTATGCCACAGTCACTGGCAAGGGAAAGGACATTAAAACCTTGAAAACTGGATGGGCTCAGTGATGCCCAGCCCCTGTAAATGGTCCAGCTCCACCTCGACTTTGTCTTTCACGGCATAGGGCACTGACCTGGGCTTAAAAAAACGTGGTGTGGCCTCAGGGTCGACATGGAGTTTCACAGTCACGCCCCTCAGTGTGCCCCGCTCGTCCCTGAAAACGTCACTGTACCGCTGCACATTAAGTTCGACATTGATTCAGGGGCTACAGCATCGGTCATTAGTGAAGAGACCTACAGGAGGACATGGGGATCCAACCTGCCTCCCATCAGATCATCTAAGCTCCAACTCAAGACCTATACGGGGCAGCCCATACCTCACTTAGGGGTGTTATATGTGAATATTACAGCCGAGGGTCAGAAGGCTGAAGCCAGGCTGGTGATAGTTAAGGACAGTGGACCAGTCTTTTGGTCCACGATTGGCTTCACAAAATCCGGCTCAACTGGCATGAAGTTAAGTATGCACGCACGACGGAGGGCATTCTGCAGCGGTATAGTTTCGTTTTCAGGGACGAGCTGGGCACACTGAGGGGTGTGACTGTGAAACTCCATGTCGACCCTGAGGCCACACCACGTTTTTTTAAGCCCAGGTCGGTGCCCTATGCCGTGAAAGACAAAGTCGAGGTGGAGCTGGACCATTTACAGGGGCTGGGCATCACTGAGCCTGTCCAGTTTTCAAGGTGGGCGGCTCCCATTGTTCCAGTTTTGAAGGTGGATAAAACGGTGAGGATATGTGGGGACTACAAGCTTATGGTGAATCAGGTCTCTAAGCTGGAGGAGTACCCATTGCCACGGGTGGATGACCTGTTTGCGACCCTGTCTGGGGGTAAGCTGTTCACAAAGCTGGACATGAGCCATGCCTACCAACAGCTGCTGCTCGACGAGGATTCAAAGGAGTACGTCACCATCCATACGCACAAGGGATTATTCAAATACAGTCGCCTGGTGTTTGGAGTGGTGTCTAGCCCCGCCATTTTCCAAAGGACAATGGACTCTTTGCTGCAGGGGATTCCGCACGTAGCAGTGTATCTTGATGGTATTTTGATCACGGGAGCCACGGAGGGGGAGCATCTGGCTAACTTAGAACAGGTGCTGAAGAGACTCTCAGATGCAGGGCTGTGGTTGAAACGTGGAAAATGTGTGTTCCTGGCTCCGAGTGTGACCTACCTGGGACACGAGATTACAGCTGAGGGACTTTGCCCAGTGGAGGACAAAGTGAGAGCTATCAAGGAGGCCCCAAGCCCCAAGAACGTCACTGAACTCAGATCATTTTTGGGCATGGTGAATTATTATGGCAAGTTTCTTCCGGATCTCTCAAAGGTTTTGGCCCCACTGTATAAGCTGCTTCACAATGACACTAAGTGGCGGTGGGGTGAAGAGCAGGAGGAAGCCTTCAAGAAAGTGAAAGAACTTCTCCACTCAGCGAAGCTGCTCATTCACTATGACCCCGGCAAGGAGATCACCATTTCGTGCGACGCTTCACCCTATGGAGTCAGGGCAGTTCTCTCACACATAATGGAGGACCGTTCAGAGAAGCCTATTGGTTTTGCTTCACGTACCCTGATGGCTGCTGAGAAGGGATATTCACAGCTAGACAAAGAAAGTCTGGCCATTGTTTTTGTGGTCAAACGTTTTCATCAGTACGTCTATGGACGTGCATTCACAATTTATACAGACCATAAACCACTGATGAGCTTTTTAGGCAGACCAGACGCATCCCACCGCTAGCCTCAGCCAGGATACAGCGTTGGGCTCTCACATTGTCAGCCTACCTGTATACTATCGTGTACAGAGCGGGTGGGGATAATGCAAACGCTGATGTGCTGAGTCGACTCCCTTTACCTGAGATGCCTGTTACTCCAGATGTGCCTCCAGAGACTGTGTTTTCATTGGAGAGGCTGTCAGAGACACCTGTAAAGGCGACCCAGATTGTGCAATGGACAGAGAGGGACCCAGTCCTGTCTCAAGTCAAGACTTCTCTTTTACAAGGTTGGCCCAGAGTTGTGAAGGAGAGGAACTGAGACCTTATGCCAAACACAAGACCAAACTGAGTCTGCAGGATGGTTGCATTTTCTGGGGGGTGAGGGTCATCGTGCCTCCCCCTGGCCGTTCACAGATTGTGGAGGAAATTCATGAGGCTCACCCGGGGTGTCTCGAATGAAAAGCCTTGCAAGATCCTACGTCTGGTGGCCAAGAATGGATCAGGATCTGGAGAACAAGGTAAAATCATGCACACAATGTCAGACCAATCAGAACATGCCACCGCCAGCTCCTTTGCACCCATGGGAGTGGCCAGTCTACCCCTGGTCTAGGCTATATTTGGACTTTGCTGGCCCCTTTATGGGGCAGATGTTTCTTGTAACGGTAGATGTGCATTCCAAATGGATCGAAGCTCACATCATGAGCAACATCACAGCCCCCTCAACCATAGACAAACTCAGGCAAGTGTTTGCAGTCCACGGGTTGCCTGACACTCTGGCCCGACATTCACCAGTGGGCTGTTCGCTGAGTTCATGCAGCAGAATGGCATTCGTCACATTCGGACGGCCCCTTTCCACCCAGCCTCAAATGGTTTGGCTGAGCGGGCAGTTCAGACAGTGAAGGAAGGCCTGAAGCGGATGACAGGGGACTCTCTTAGTGCCCAGCTTTCACATTTCCTGTTTAAATACCACCTCACGCCACAGACTACGACTGCACGCAGTCCAGCAGACGTGCTGATGGGGCGTAGGCCTAAGCCAAGATTGAACCTGCTGCGCCCGGACATGAAGGCAAAAGTGGAGAGAAAGCAGGAAAAGCAGAAGGAGGGACATGATCAACATGCGCGAGACAGACAGTTAGAACCGTGTCTATGTGAGAAACAATCAGCAATGGCTACCTGGGGTTATTCTTAAGCAGAGTGGTCCAGTCTCCTATGTTGTTAAGCTATGGGCGTGTTTTCCACAGACATCAGGACCATGTGCTCCTGCGTCATGATTCCGGCTCAGAGGTAGACAGTTCCATGGAGTTTCCAATGGTGAGACGGACTACTGGGGAAGCATGTCCACCAGTGACTTTGCCAGAGGGAGAGACACTGGCAGAGGGGGCAGAGTCCCTTGAAGAGGATGGACATTCTCACACGGACACACAGACCCCCCTCACGTCCCCAACAGTAGATCCACCCAAAACATCCTCACCAGCGGTGCCTGCTGGGTTACCGGGGGTAGTGTGTAGATCGCAGCGCCCTCACAAACCTCCTGACTGACTGAATCTTTGATTGGATAGTTTCTTTTGTTGTTAGATTGAATGTTGAATTTGCCATGTTTTTTTGGTGTTTTTGTGTTGGCAACCTGTTGCTAATGATACCACTGTTTTTATTTCCCAGTTCTTCTATATTTGGGGAATGTTGGATTTTAAAGGGGGAGAAGTGTTGTAATGTGAGTATTATTAAAAGTAAGTTAATACTAATCGGGGAGCTGTTGGCAGCAAGAGGCGGGATCCGGGTTGGCGGGGTCTTTACTATCGCTCTTTCTACTTCCAGTGTGCATCGTATATAGTTCCTCCACCCAGGCCGCACGAGGTACCTGGAAGTCTCTGTATTGTAAATACCATTTGCCGTCCCAGATAAAGCTGCTCTTTTGGCCGTCAAGTTGACGAGCGGTCTTTTTGCTGTTACCACAATGTCCATTCAGAAATCTGATGGCAGAAGGTCTTCCTAAAATGCTGAGAGTGGGTCTTCAAGCCTCCTCTGATGGTCGTTATGAGAAGAGGATGGTACCAGATGGTGAGGGTCCTCAATGATGGAGGCTGCCCGCTTGAGGCACTGCCTCTTGAAGATGGTGAGGAGGGTTGTGCCGTGTCTGAATCTACAACCGTCTGCAGCCTCTTGTGCTCCCGTGCATCGGAGCTTCCCCACCAGACGATGGTGCAACCTGTCAGACTCTTCTCCACCACACATCTGTAGAAACTTGATGACATAACCAAAGCTCCTCAAACTCTTCATGAAGAAGAGCTATCGCTGTGTCTCCTTCACAATTGCTTCAATCCCGTGAGATGCCGAGGCCCAGGAGTTTGAAACTGATCACTGTCCACTCAAAGAAGACTGGTTTCTCTGACTTCCCCTTCCAGAAGTCCTCAATCAATTACTTGGTCTTGTTGACATGGTGGAAGGTTGTTGTTACAGCTGGGTGTACATCCTTGAAGCACACCTGTGTTGATTGTCAGCAAGGAGATTATTGATCTGCATTGACCGTGGTCTCCTGATAATGAAATTGAGATCTAGTTACAGAAGGAGCTACAGAGGCCCTGGTGAGGGAAGGGTGAAGGGCCTGTCTCTGTTCTGTATGACTCTATAGCTCTAGAACATAGATCCCAACCTGGGGTCCATGGACCCTTTGCTTAATGACATAAAAAAGCTTGGGAAGCCCTGCTCTAGAATGTCCAGGAGTAAGCGGGGACAACCCCCCCAGTGCTACACAGTCTAATTTGCTCTCCCACACTCCAGACAAGATATTGAAATGAGTCCCCTCTTCCCTCCTGGCAATCTGTTGAGAGAAGTACTTGGGGTTTTCCATCACTCTGGCCACAGGCCCCGAGAGAGTTGTAGACCCAGAGACTCCTTCACTCAACTCTGGAAAAATACCTGGTGCCATTTCTCGAGCAACACACTGAAGGAACTCAGCAAGTCAGGCAACAGTCGATGTTGAGAGCTGAGACGCTTCAGTATGGGAGCAAATCCTTTGGCACACAATGTTGAGCTGAACTAATTAAAATGGTAATGAACGTGCCTAGCAAAATCAGTCTGTTTTGACCCCCTGAGATGCATTTGCCAACATGAGAGACCTCTCATTTTGTTGAGGAAAGGTGAAGACATCTGGAGGGCGAGTGATCTACTGAGTGACTGATCCTCATGTTTTTCTGTTTACTTACAGATCAGATGCACTTTGACCTTCAAGGTTTCCCGTTCTGGCCTGAACTGGACAGTCCTTGGGATGTGAGTAGCCCCCGGTCTGCTTTGAACTGTGAGCTGGCCTGTCACCGCCACCAAATGCCACCCTGAGATACGACAATGGCGCATGAGTCGGACTAGGTGTAGACCATGGGAATCCAGTCAGGGTGGACACAGAGAGTGAGGGAGGGAGGGGTAAGGGGCTCCAGTGAAGGTGAACCCTGCGAAGATGTAGAGCATAAGGTACAGAAGCAGAATTAGGCCGTTTGTCCCATTGAGTCTGCTCTGGCTGATCACCATCCCTTTCAACCCCAGTCTCCTGCCTTCTCTCCCAATATTTGATGCTCTGACTAATCAAGTGGACCAGGGTGGACCCTATGTGAGAATGAACCCTGGAGTTCCTGGTGGATCCAAACAAGGCTTGACCTGGTGGTCAGGCCAGTGCTGGACCTGGGGAGGGGGGAATGAAAATCAAGGGTATCCTGGGCACTAGAACCAGGTGTGGTCCAGTGATTGAGATCAGGCTGAAATGTAGACTTTGACCCAGGGAGTCAGAAAAGAGGTAAATCCTGACATTCGTACAGGAATAGAATCTGAGGATCAGGACTAAAGGTCAATACTGGGATCGGAACAGGAGCAGATGCTGACTTAGAATGGGATTTGGGATGATTATGAGGGGCTGAATAGACTCTGTATCAGAAACTCGTCTTCCCATTAGTGGAGGACAGTCTATCTGGTAGCTAGTGAGTCCTGAGTTGACCCAAAGCTGTCACAGTTCCTCCAAAGTTCCACTGAGGACCTCCCTCAGCAGGACTAACGTTGATCACTCATCCATAATGGCCCAGAGCAGGTGAAGCAGATGGGGCACTGTTTGGCACTGCCTATCATTGACCCAACACTTGGGACAGACTTCTCCAAGGATTGTCACCTTGTGAGTTCCAGAGATCCTGAGAGTGACACAGTGTGGAGATTTGCTCCTGCCAGGGTCACCCATGGCAGTAAGGTCAAGGGAGAGGTTAACCAACCATACTTCAACAGCAGAGCTGGTGGAACATTTTGACCCATCACAATGACTGTGAAGGTGCCTCAGTCATCTTGCATTCCATGCCACTGGACCCTGACCAGGTCTGGAAAGGACCCTGTGGTGGCTGCCCTTGCATCAGCCTCCCATGTTAAACAAAGTCATGCACTGGCATTCTCCGTTAAGGGAGTCCACCATAGCATCCCAGACTGAGTCTGGATCAGACTGGTAATCAACAAGCGGCGAAGGGGTCTAGATTGCGGGGTCTGGAAGCCCCCTCGTCATGAGCCCACGCTCTGCTTGAATTTGTTAATCCCGGATCAGCCTCTGCAGCCACTTGAGGACAACTGCTTCCGAGAGCATCGTATTCAACTTGAGTGGTCACACTACTTGGGACGAACTCCAATGAATGGCAGATACTGGCAAGTGAATCCTTGAGAAAGCCCATGTTGTCACTTGGAATGCATTTTTAACCTCCTTTTGGGATTGTTTAACCTTCATCCATCACACTATTGCAAATAAGAACAAAACAATTCTTCTCCACAATGCCCTGGGCCAAATATGGGATGGGATGAAGACAGTTTCTAGGATCTTACTGGGCATGTATTGGCTACTTGTATCTCCACAGTGCCTTGTACTATCACACAACTTTGGATCTTTATTCCCTGGAGTGCAGGCGTGCAGGAGAATGAGAGGTGACCTGAGAAAAGACAATAAAAACATTAGTGGTGTGGATCAGATCGGCGCTGATAGTCTTTTCCCCGGGATGGGGAGTCCAAAACTAGTGTGAGGAGATTTAGTAGAGATCTGAGACAGTGAGCACGCAGAACAAGGTGCAGGAAGAAGTGCTTGAGATAGGTACGAGTGTAACACTTCGGAGATAGGTAGATGGAGGGGAAGGGTTTGGAGGGCTTTATAACTGGTACGAGCAGGGAGGTGCTGTGGTCAGCTGGACCAGTTGGGCAGAAGGGCCTGTTGCCAAGCTGTCTGACTCTACGTCACCAAAAGTAGCTTTGAAGTTCATTAAGGTTATAAAAGTGCCTCAGAGATGCAGATGTTTTCTAATTCTTCCCTTAAAACGTTAATACAATCTGCTTAAGAGATGCTTTGCTGTTTTCTCCAATTTCAGAGAGGCAGCATGGTGGCTCCTTCGCTCTCGGACTCGCCTCTTGTGGTCCCGGTCCTTCGATACCTGGTGTTATTCGCTGGGGTAGGTCTGAACGCTCTTTTGTGGCTTTGAATACCAGGCATCTGATTATCAATGCAAGGTAGGGAAATACGCCTCCCAATTGGTGCAGGCATTGTCTGTCAGTTTTGGCACTTTAGGCTAAATATACCTCGCATCATTAGACATGGTGCATGACTAGTCACATCAAACTGGCACAAATTCAACCTTAAATGGAACTTCATCCAGCTTAGAGAGATAGTTGATATTATAAACACTATCTTGCACTAGGAGTAAGTGATTGGGATAACCCATAGGGAGATTCACTCTATATTGAACCTGTGCTGCCCTGCGCTGGGAGTGCGTGATCAGATAGTGTAGAGGGAGATTCACTCTGTATTGAACCTGTGTTGTCCCTGCACTGGGAGTGTGTGATCGGATGGTGTAGAGAGATATTCACTCTATATTGAACCTGTGTTGTCCCTGCACTGGGAGTGTGTGATCGGATGGTGTAGGGGGAGATTCACTCTATATTGAACCTGTGCAGCCCTGCGCTGGGAGTGTGAGATCGGATAGTGTAGAGAGAGATTCACTCTATATTGAACCTGTGTTGTCCCTGCACTGGGAGTGTGTGATCGGATGATGTAGAGGGAGATTCACTCTATATTGAACCTGTGTTGTCCCTGCACTGGGAGTGTGTGATCGGATGATGTAGAGGGAGATTCACTCTATATTGAACCTGTGTTGTCCCTGCACTGGGAGTGTGTGATCGGATGGTGTAGAGGGAGATTCAGTCTATATTGAATATGTGTTGTCCCGCACTGGGAGTGTGTGATCGGATGGTGTAGAGAAGATTCACTCTATATTGAACGTGTGTTGTCCCTGCACTGGGAGTGTGTGATCGGATGGTGTAGAGGGAGATTCACTCTATATTGTACCTGTGTTGTCCCTGCTCTGGGAGTGTGTGATCGGATGGTGTAGAGAGATATTCACTCTATATTGAACCTGTGTTGTCCCTGCACTGGGAGTGTGTGATCGGATGGTGTAGGGGGAGATTCACTCTATATTGAACCTGTGCAGCCCTGCGCTGGGAGTGTGAGATCTGATAGTGTAGAGGGAGATTCACTCTATATTGAACCTGTGTTGACCCTGCACTGGGAGTGTGTGATCGGATGGTGTAGAGGGAGATTCACTCTATATTGAACCTGTGTTGTCCCTGCACTGGGAGTGTGTGATCGGATGGTGTAGAGGGAGATTCACTCTATATTGAACCTGTGTTGTCCCTGCACTGGGAGTGTGTGATCGGATGGTGTAGAGGGATATTCACTCTATATTGAACCTGTGTTGTCCCTGCACTGGGAGTGTGTGATCGGATGGTGTAGAGAGATATTCACTCTGTATTGAACCTGTGTTGTCCCTGCATTGGGAGTGTGTGATCGGATGGTGTAGAGGGAGATTCACTCTATATTGAACCTGTGTTGTCCCTGCACTGGGAGTGTGTGATCGGATGGTGTAGAGGGAGATTCACTCTATATTGAACGTGTGTTGTCCCTGCACTGGGAGTGTGTGATCGGATGGTGTAGAGGGAGATTCACTCTGTATTGAACCTGTGTTGTCCCTGCACTGGGAGTGTGTGATCGGATGGTGTAGGGGGATATTCACTCTATATTGAACGTGTGTTGTCCCTGCACTGGGAGTGTGTGATCGGATGGTGTAGGGGGAGATTCACTCTATATTGAACGTGTGTTGTCCCTGCACTGGGAGTGTGTGATCGGATGTTGTAGAGGGATATTCACTCTATATTGAACGTGTGTTGTCCCTGCACTGGGAGTGTGTGATCGGATGTTGTAGAGGGATATTCACTCTATATTGAACCTGTGTTGTCCCTGCACTGGGAGTGTGTGATCGGATGGTGTAGGGGGATATTCACTCTATATTGAACGTGTGTTGTCCCTGCACTGGGAGTGTGTGATCGGATGTTGTAGAGGGAGATTCAGAATCAGAATCAGAACCAGAATCAGGTTTAATATCACCAGCATATTTGCATAGAGTCGTAGAAAAGTACAGCACAGAAACAGGCCCTTCCTTTAGCTCATCTACTCTGTGCTGAACCATTTAAATTGCCTACTCTGGGACCGGAATCCTCCATACACCTACCATCCTTGTACCTGTCCAAATTTCTCTTAAATGTTGAAATCACATTCACTGCTTGTGGCAGCAGCTTGTTGCAGACTCTCGCACGCCTCTGAGTGAAGAGGTTCCCCCTCATGTTCCTTAAAATTTTCACCCTTCGCCCTTAACCATGGCCTCTAGTTGTAGTCCCACCCAACCTGTGGAAATATGCCTGCTTGCATTTACCCTATCAATACCTCTCATAATTTTGTACACCTCTATCAAATTCTCCTCTCAATCTTCTACATTCCAAGGAATAAAGTCCATAGCCCTCTATTTTTCTAAGCTGCATGTACCTACCCAAAAGTGTCCTAAAAGATCCTATTGTATCCACCTCCTCCACCATCGCCAGCAGCCCATTGCACACACTCACCACTCTGTCTGTAAAACACTACCCCTGACATCTCCTCTGTACCTACTTCCAAAGTACCTTAAAACTGTGCCCGCTCGTGTTAGTCGTTTCGGCCCTGGGGAAAAGTCTTTGACTATCCACACCATCAATGCCACTTTTCATCTTATACACCTCTATCAGGTCACCTCTCATCCTCCGTCGCTCCAAGGAGAAAAGGCCGAGTTCACTCAACCTGTTTCCATAAGGCATGCTCCCCAATCCAGGCAACATCCTTGTAAATCTCCTCTGCACACTTTCTATGGCTTCCACATCCTTCCTGTAGTGAGGCGACCAGAACTGAGCACAGTACTCCAAGTGGGGTCTGACCAAGGTCCTATATAGCTGCAACATTACCTCTTGGCTCCTAAACTCAATCCCACGATTGATGAAGGCCAATGCACCGTATGCCTTCTTAACCACAGAGTCAACCTGCCCAGCAGCTTTGATTGTCCTATGGACTTGGACCCCAAGGTCTCTCAGATCCTCCACACTATCGAGAGTCTTACCACCTTAGCCCTGTTAATTTCTTTTTTCTATTTCCTATACCCCATAAGCACCTCATTTGTTCCTACCTGTCTATACCTGCTATGCACTTCCTTTTTTCCTTAACCAGAGCCTTCATATCTCTTGGAAACCAAGGTCCCCCAAGCCTTTTATTTTGACAGGCACATACAAGTACTGTGAATATTTCATTTTTTCAGGCCTCACATGTAACAAATATACGTTTGCCAGAAAACAGCCTGCCCCAATCGACATGTGGCAGATACTCTCCGATGCCAACAAAATCGGCCTTTTCTTCATTTAGAATATCAACCTGCAGACCAGACCCATCTTTCTGCATATTTACTTTCAAATTAATGGCATAGTGATCAATGCTCCCTGTAATTTGTAATGACCAGTGTGCACAGAAATCTTGTGATGTGCAATTTTTTGCCCAGTGACAACATGTGTGCACTGAGTCATTTCTTCGATCAAAACAGTATAAGTAAGCCAGTTCCAAAATCTGCAGACAAATCATCACATATTTCATGTTGTCAACACAGCAGTAACCAGAAAAGGAAATGTGATTGTGTACAATCTCGAAATATACTTAGGAATCCAAATGGGCAGAGGGTAACAGCACAGTTTAAATTCCTTTGTGTGCCAATAGCGAAGGATGTGTGTGTGCAGACCTTAGAGGGAACATTAATGGTGATCACTAGATGCAACCTGCCCTGTCTCACTCCTTTACAGCCGGTCAAGCTTTGCACACTCTCTGGTTGGGACTTTGACATACTGCTTAAAGAAACTTTCCTGAAGACATTTGATGAATTCTGTTCCATCTAGTCCTTTTACTGTCTGGGAATCTCAGTCAACACGTGGAAAGCTAAAATGACCAAATCTAACAAACTGATGTTTTTTGCAACAGTCCGCATTCTCTCTACAAACGTGTTCCTCCAAAACCCTCGGAGTGTTGCATAGTCTGTAATATAGTCCCATTAATCTGATCATACCTTTTTTACTTATCATTTCTACCCGTAACCTTAGATTCAGGATCAGTTCCTGAGGATTGGAGAATGGCTAATGTTATCCCACTTTTTAAGAAAGGAGGGAGGGAGAAAACAGAGAACTATCGACCTGTCAGCCTGACATCGGTGGTGGGGAAGATGCTAGAGTCCATTGTTAAGGATGAAATAGTGGCATATCTAGATAGCAGTGATAGGATTAGGCCGAGCCAGCATGGATTTACCAAGGGTAAATCATGCTTGACTAATCTGTTGGAGTTTTTCGAGGATGTAACCAGGAAGTTAGACGGGGGAGATCCAGTGGATGTAGTGTACCTCGATTTTCAGAAGGCATTTGATAAGATCCCACATAGGAGATTGGTGGGTAAAATCAAAGCTCATGGCATTGGGGGGAAGACATTGACATGGATAGAAAACTGGTTGGCAGATAGAAAGCAAAGGGTAGCGGTGAATGGGTGTTTCTCAGAATGGCAGGTGGTGACTAGTGGGGTGCCACAGGGCTCGGTATTGGGACCACAGCTGTTTACCATTTACGTCAATGATTTAGATGAAGGCATTGAGAATAACATCAGCAAATTTGCTGATGATACTTATCTGGGTGGCAGTGTGACGTGATGAGGATGTTAGGAGAATTCAGGGTGATTTGGATAGGCTGGGTGAGTGGGCAGATACTTGGCAGATGGCGTTTAATGTGAATAAGTGTGAGGTTATCCACTTTGGGAGTAAGAACAGGAAGGCAGATTATTATCTGAATGGTGTAGAGTTAGGAAAGGGAGAAATACAAAGAGATCTAGGAGTCCTTGTTCATCAGTCACTGAAGGTGAATGAGCAAGTGCAGCAGGCAGTGAAGAAGGCTAATGGAATGTTGGACTTTATTACAAAGGGAATTGAGTACAAGAGCAAGGAAATCCTCTTGCATTTGTACAGAGCCCTGGTGAGACCACACCTGGAGTATTGTGTACAGTTTTGGTCTCCAGGGTTAAGGAAGGACATCCTGGCTGTAGAGGAAGTGCAGCGTAGATTCACAAGCTTAATTCCTGGACTGTCTTACGCGGAGAGGTTAGAGAGACTGGGCTTGTACACGCTGGAATTAAGGAGATTGAGAGGGGATCTGTTTGAAACATATAAGATTATTAAGGGATTGGACAAGATAGAGGCAGGAAATATGTTCCAGATGCTGGGAGAGTCCAGTACCAGAGGGCATGGTTTGAGAATAAGGGGTCAAGACAGAGTTAGGACAGAGTTAAGGAAAAACTTCTTCTCCCAGAGAGTTGTGGGGGTCTGGAATGCACTGCCTCGAAAAGTAGTGGAGGCTAATTCTCTGGATGCTTTCAAGAAGGAGCTAGATAGGTATCTTATGGATAGGGGAATCAAGGGATATGGGGACAAGGCAGGAACTGGGTATTGATAGTAGATGATCAGCCATGATCTCAAAATGGCGGTGCAGGCTCGAAGGGCCAAATGGTCTACTTCTGCACCTATTGTCTATTGTCTATTGTAACGCCTGACTAGATGAGTTCTCCAGTCTGCCCTGGCTGAGCAGTGCCGTGACATTTTCACTGACTAGTAAAGCCACCCTTCTACCTTCAATCCCTCCCACTCTGTCACATCTAAAATAATGGAACCTCAGAATATTGAGCTGCCATTCCTGCCCCTCCTGCAGCCAAGACTCAGCGTCATAATTCCAGGTGTTGATCCTTCCCCTGAGCTCATCCGCCTTCCCTACGTTACTTGCGTTGAAATACACGCCGCTCCGGATATTAGTTGCACCATGCTTAACCTTTCGCTTCCCGACTTTGTCTGTCTTATCAACTATAAGACCATAAGACATAGGAGCAGAACTAGGCCATTCAACCTATCAAATCTGCTCCTCTATTCCATCATGGCTGATTCCAGATCCCACTCAACCCTATACACCTGCCTTCTTGCCATATCCTTTGATGCCCTGACTGATCAACTTCTGCCTTAAATATACCCACGGACTTGGCCTCCATCACAGTGGCAGAGCATTCCACAGATTTACTACTCTCTGGCTGAAAAAAATTCCTCCTTACCTCTGTCCTAAAGGGACAGAGGTAAAGCCTCAATGCCTAAAGCCGAAAGCCTAAAGCCTAAAGCCTCAATGTTAAGGCTGTTCCCTCTAGTTCTGGATACCCCCACCAGAGGAAACGTCCTCTCCACATCCACCCATTCTACTCATTTCAACATTCAGTAGGATTCAGTAAAATCCCCCGCATTCTTCTAAATTCCAGTGAGTACAGGCCCAAAACTGCCAAACGTTCCTCATAGGTTAATCCCTTCATTCCCAGAATCATTTTCATGAATCTCCTCTGGACTCTCTCCAATGACAACACATCCTTTCTGAGATACCGGGCCCAAAACTGTTGACAATTCTTCGAGTGTGGCCTGATTATGTCTTATAAAGGCTCAGCATTATCTCCTTGCTTTTATATTCTATTTTCCTTAAAATAAATGCCAACATTGCATTTGCCTTCTTTACCACAGACTCAACCTGTAAATTATCCTTCTGGGTGTCTTGCACAAGGACTCCTAAGTCCCTCTGCAGCCCTGATGTTTGAACCTTTTCCCATTTAGGTAACAGTCCGCACTATTGTTCCTTTGACCAGAATGTATTATCATACATTTCCCAACACTGTATTCCATCTGCCACTTTATTGCCCATTCTCCCAATTTGTCTAAGTCCTGAGGCAATCACATTGCTTCCTCAGCACTAACTACCCCTCCACCTATCTTCATATCAACCACAAACTTTGCCACAAAGCCATCAATTCCATTATCCAAATCAATGACAAACAATGTGAAAAGCAGCAGTCCCAATACTGACCCCTGAGGAACACCACTAGTCACCGGCAGCCATCCAGAAAAATCCCCTTTTATTCCCAGCGGCTGCCTCCTGCCTGTCAGTTATGCAGCTATCCATGCCAGTATCTGTCCTGTAACGTGATAGGATTTTATCTTGTTGCAGCCTCATGTGTGGCACCTCTTGTCCCCAACCCTCTGCAACTCTAGTTCAAACCCACCGTGCAGCTCTAGTAGACATTCCCACTAGGTTATTACTTCTCCTCTGGTTCAGGTGCAAACCATCTCCTCTGTACAGGTCCCACCTTCACTGGAAGAGATCCCAATGATCCAAAATCCCTCCCTCCTGCACCAGCTCCTTGGGAATATGTTAACCTGTATACTCTTCCTGTTTCTGGCCTCACTAGCACGTGGCCTGGGTAGCAATCCTGAGATCACAACCCTGGTGGACCTGTCCTTGAACTTAGCACCGAACTCCCTGAGCAGAACCCTGTCACTCATCCTGCCACGTCACCGGTACCTACATGGGTCATGACCTCTGGCTGTTCAACCTCCCACTTAAGAATGTGAGGACTTGATATGAGGTGTCCTGGACAACATAGCAGACAGGAATCTCATTTTCATCCACAGAAAATCCTTTCTGTTCCCCTAACTAACAAATCCCCCATCACCTCTTCTCCACACCCCCTTCCATTCTGAATCACGCAGCCAGACTCAGTGCCAGAGGCCTGATCACTGTGACTTTCCCCTGATAGGCCTTCCTCCCCAATAGTATTCAAAGTGGTAGAATTGTTGTTGAGGAGGATGGCCACAGGGGTTCTCTGCACTGACTCCTGAACCCCTTTCCATGTCCAGACTGACACCCAGTTACCTAGGTCCTGCATCTCCCAATATGTCTCCCATCCATCACCCCTCAGCCTCCCGAGTGATGTAGAGTTCACCCAGTTCCAGCTTCAACTCCTTAACGTTGAGTGTTAGGAGCTGCAGTCTCCCTGCCTACCCACATCCCGCAAGAGGAGCGTTCCACTGTCCCGCCTGGCATCTCTACTGCTCTAACTGTGCAGGTATCAATAAGGATTCTCTGATTGATTCCTTGCTGAAGCCTAAAAATCTTCACTCTATTTGTGACCAGTCCAACGATGGCCTCTCTGAAAATGCTAATCCACCTGCGCCAGTCTTGCCAATCGATCCTGAATGCTGATTGGCCGCTGCTCAAACTATCAGACGACCGCAAGCCGCTGCTTTTCCTGTCCAATCGGTGAACCTGAGCAGATTGCGTCTTCTCAGGCTGCCGGTCTCTGACTGGCCGCTGCTCAAAGTCGTGAACTTGTGTGTCCCACCGCCCTGACGGTAGCAACGAGAAGATCCTGAGTGACGATGCCGCCTTGTTGAGACATCGCCCCTTGAAGACGTCCTGGTTGACAGAGAGATGCAGCTGACTGAGTTCACAATTTCCTGCAGCTTTTTCCGATCCTGTCCAGTGACCCCCCTCCCCAATGCCAGACGGTGATGCAGCCAGTTAGAGCACTCTCCACTGTACATCTGTAGAAATCTGTGAGTGACTTTGGAGACATACCAAATCTCCTCAAAACTCCTAGTGAAATATAGCTGTTGTGCTTTTTTTGCAACTGCCTCCATTTGCTGGGCCCAGGATAGATCCTCAGATTTGTGGGAATGATGGTGTTAAACACTGAGCTATAGTCAATAAACAGCAGCCTGACATGAGTATTGTCCAGGTAATCCAAGGCTGCATGAAGAGCCAATGAGATCGTGTGCACTGTAGATCCATTGTGGCAATAGTCTAATTGCAGTGTCCAGGTCCTTGCTGAAGCAGGAGTTCATTCTAGCCATAACCAACCTCTCAAAGCACTTCATCACCGTAGATTTGAATGCTATTGGACGACAGTCACAAAGGCAGCTCACCCTGCCAGTTAGCCTAACCTCAGTGGTTGGGGAAGTATCGGAGACTGTTATTAAGGATGAGGATCTGAGGTACTTGAAGACTAGTGATTATATAATTCAAAGTCAGCATGGTTTCTGTAAAGGGAAAAATTGCCTGACAAATCTGTTAGAGTTCTTTGAGGAAGTAACAAGTAGGGTGACAAAGGAGAGGCACTGGATGTCATTTACTTGGATTTTCAGAAGATATTTGATAAGGTGCCACATATGAGGTTTCTTAACAAGATAAAATCCTATGGCTTTACAGGAAGGATACTGGCATGGATGGAGAAATGGCTGACAGGCAGGAGGCAGCGAGTGGGAATAAAGCGGGCCTTTTCTGATTGGCTGCCAGTGACTAGTGGTGTTCATCAGGGGTCAGTATTGAGACCCCTGCTTTTCACAATGTTTCTCAATGATTTAGATAATGGAATGATGGCTTTGTGGCAAAGTTTCTGGATGATACGAAGATAGATGGAGGGGAAGGTAGTACTGAGGAAGCAATGTGATTGCAGCAGGACTTAGACAAATTGGAAGAATGGGCAAAAAAAGTGTCAGATAGAATACAGTGTTGGGAAATGTATGATAATGCATTTTGGTCAAAGGAACAATAGTGTGGAATATTATCTAAATGGGGAGAAAATTCAAACATCAGAGGTGCAGAGGGACTTAGCAGTCCTCGTGCAAGGCTCCCAGAAGGATAATTTACAGGTTGAGTCTGTGGTAAAGAAGGCAAATGCAATGTTGGCGTTTACTTCAAGGGGAATAGAATATAAAAACAAGGAGATAATATTGAGCATTTATAGACAGAAGTCAGGCCCCACTTGGAGTATTGTCAATGGTTTTGGGCCTCATACCTCAGAAAGGATGTTGTCATTGGAGAGGGTCCAGAGGAGGTTCACGAGGTTGATTCTGGGAATGAAGGAGTGTTTGGCAGCTTTGGGCCTGAATTCACTGGAATTTATAAGAATGCATTGATCTCATTGATACCTTCTGAATGTTGAAAGGACTAGATAGGGTAGATGTGGAGCGGATGCTTCTCATGGTGGAGGTATCCTGAACTAGAGAGCTCTGCCTCAAAATTGAGGGTTCCCTTTAATAAGGAGGCAAGGAGGAATATTTTAGCCAGAGACTAGGGAATGTGTGGAACTGTTTTAGCCAGAGACTGGGGAATGTATGGAATGCTCTGCCACAGACTGCAGTGGAGGCCAAGTCCATGGGCATATTTTAGACAGAAGTTGACCATCAGGGTATCAAAGGAGGGGGTGAGAAGGCAGGTGTATGGGGCTGAGTGGGATCTGGGATCAGCCATGCTGGAATGGTGGGGCAGACTCGATGGGCTGAATGGCCTAATTCTGCTTCTATGTCTGATGGTGTTATGGTTGGATCTTGCTGCGCTCACATTAAGGATGAAGTCTCCCATATTGCTCTGGCAAAGACACTTAGAAAATATCTCTGTGACAGCACATGCCAAATAACCCACTAGCTGCTTTTTCTGACTGTATACAGCCCATTTGTTATTGCGACCTGACCCTTGAGTTAGGAAACGTCTCTGCAGACCGCAGAATCTGTGCCGACGATCAAGCACCATTTAATCTCATTTTATTCTCCCCACATTCCCAACAACTTCCCCCAGCCACACACTATTGCAGGGGTTCCCAGCCTTTTTTATGCCATGGACCAGTACCATTAAGCAAGGGACCCCAGCTTGCATTAGGGGTACAAACACAGAATGCTCGGGGGGCTCATTGACTTACAGCAGGCAGCAGGTCACCAGCCTTAACATTCTTGTGGATGTGGAAGTGGGATCAGAGGGCCGGGGGGGGGGGGGGGGTGGGAACTCAGTTATCGACAGGGAGAACATGCAAACAGCACCTGTAGTGGTATGAAGCAGTAACTCGACTTGCTGGACCACTAGGTGGGGTGGTCAGAATGATGTGGGAAGCTGGGAGGTGTCTTCCATATATCACAACCTTCATCTTCAACCCTCTACCTCTTCCAACTATCACCTCCCAGCTTCTCACATCATCACCCCACCCCCACCCCCCTCCTGGTTTCACCAACCACCTGCCAGCTTATACCCCTCCCCTTTATTCTGTTCCCTTCCTATCCAGTTTTGAGGAAGGGTCTCAGCCTGGAACATCAGCTGCTTATTCCTCTCCATAGATGCTGTTTGACCCGTGGCGTTCCTCCAGCACTTTGTGTGTGTTACTCCGGATCGTCAGCTTCTGCAGAATCTCTGTGTCTCCACTGGTTGTTAAAACTCTCTGGTCCTGCAGCTCCCACAGTCCAGCATTATTTGGGTCTTTAGTACCAGGTATTAATATTAATTAACTAATTCACACTCCCATCAGGAAGGAGGCTACGTAGCATCTATGCCAGGTCCAGCAGACTCAAACACCCCCATCCACCATGACTTTATTAACTCCTTCAGTCTCCTTTCTGTATGTAACATCACTCTGCAGACATACAACCAGTCTATGAATTTAAGCTACATATGTATTTACGTTTATTGTGTTTGGTAGTTTATTGTGGGTGTTTTTGTGCTGCATCAGATCCGGAATTACAATTATTTTGTTCTCTTTTACAGGAAATGACAGTAAATAATCTTGAATCTTAAGATGTAAAATTAGCTTAGATTTGATTAACATACCAGAGTAATTTCTGGGACCTCAGCTGTCAGTGTTCCCAACTTGTGAAACTTTGATTTACTGACAGTTCTCAAAGTTTCTTGGAAAAGGACTGCGATGCTCAGAGGAGGGGTTGGTTCTGAGGGAATCCTGAGTCGGCATCTCCTGTGCTACTGGTACTAGAACTGGTTTAACATGTAACGAGGTACAGTGATCATTGAGTAGAACGTACACAGAGAGAGGTGCATACGTGGAACACCTCCGGGGGGCTGGGAGAGGTAAATACATTAGTGGCATTTAAGAAACTCTCAGATAGGCAGAGGGACGATGGAAAAATGGAGGGCTATGGTGGGTTGAGTTAGTATTGATCTTAGAATAGGTGAAAAGGTTGGCACAAGGTCACTCAGAGTTCCAAGTAAGTTTATTATCAAATTACATGTGACAACATATACAACCCTGAGATTCATTTTCCTGTGGGCATTCACAGTAAATACAAAAGTAAACAAAGTAATAATCATAAATAAATAAACAATAAACATTGAGAGCTTGAGATTAGGGATCTGAAAGGATGTCTATATTTGTTGGAACAGTTCAGTGATGGGCAAGTGAAGCTGGTTCGGGAGCCTGGTGGTTGATGGGTAATAACTGTTCCTGAACCTGGTGGTGCAGGTCCTGAGGCTCCTGTACCTCCTTTCTGGTGGTTGAGGGGTAATAACTGTTCCTGAACCTGGTGGTGTGGGTCCTGAGGCTTCTGTACCTCCATCCTTGTGGTTGAGGGATAATAACTGTTCCTGAACCTGGTGGTGTGGGGTCCTGAGCCTCCTGTACCTCCTTCCTGGTGGTTGAGGGGTAATAACTGTTCCTGAACCTGGTGGTGTGGGTCCTGAGGCTTCTGTACCTCCATCCTTGTGATTGAGGGATAATAACTGTTCCTGAACCTGGTGGTGTCGGTCCTGAGGCTCCTGTACCTCCTTCCTGATGGCAGCAGTGAGAAGAGAGCATGATCTGGGTGGTGGGGTCCTTGATGGTGGACGCTGCTCTCCATGTAGATTGTCTCAGTGTTGAGGACAGTTTTTCCCATGATGGCCTAGCTCGTATCCAAGCTTTTTGTATTTTCCATTCAAGGGTTGATGTTTCTACACCAGGTCATGATGCAACCAGTCAACATACTCTCCACCACACATCTACAGAAGTCTGTCAAAGTGTTAGCCGGCAAGCAGAAGAGCAATTTTTGTACCATGTGTTGTATGTTACGTTGTAAATGCGGACTAAAGTGTAAAGGGTGTTGGAAAAGTGTAGTGCGGGAAAATGATAAAGTACAAGATCATAACGAGGTAGTCTGTGAGATCAAGAGTTCATCTTATTGTTGAAGAGTCTGACAACAGTGAGAAAGACGCTTTCCTTGAACCTGGTGGAACCTTCTACCCACAGGAGGAGGAGAGAAGAGAGAATGCCTGGTACCAGGAGAGTCGGACTAGAGAATTTGTGGCTTTAAACAGGACAGAAATGGTCCATTGGCGTCAATACCACCAAGGCTAATCTGCCACATCCAAACCATTTTCCATCACTGTCCCCATTTCTATTGACTTTTGTTTTGGACGAGGCTCTGGGTTCCAATGGTTCATCATCCTTTGAATGAGGGAAGTTCACCTTACCTCTTATTGTGGGACTGTGACTAAAGAGCGATTGGCTTTCTTTGTCGCATGTAAATTTGCTGCTTGTGTCTCCAGCCAGCACAGTCCCAATACTTGCTGGGGGCAGCCCACTTCAGGCTCCAACATAGCATGCCCACCACTTACTCACCCTAACCCCGACCTTTAACTTTTTGGAATATGGGAGGAAAGCAGATCACCTGCAGGAAACCCACGTGGTTACGAGGGGAACATACAATCTCCTTATACACAGAACCGAGGTCACCAGTATTGTAAAGTTTTACACTACCAATCCACCCTGGATTACATCTGAGCAGATCAGAAGGAACTTGAACTTCCACTTCATGAGTGATGGCTGCCCACCTCATTTTACTTCAAGCCTAACCTCCATTTCATTTTCTTGCAGGTCCCAAAAGCAGTGGGGATGACGAAGGGCCTGGTGCTCTTAAGCATGACTGCAAGCAGACAGGTGCCAGGGGCACCACCCTGACGTTTCAGGGGCTGGGCTCTGGTCAGAGCGCCTTGCGGCCGGGGAAGAACATACAGTGGAGATGCGATTCAAGATGTTCTCTTGGCTCAGGGAGGAAGAAACAAAAACTCATTACCTCGGGGCCACTAACGTGTGTCCAACGCCTGTCACTGCTCCTTCCCCCACCGAGGCCCTGGACGTTACGTGTGCTGGAAGGCATGAGCTGTGGGAAACAGTGGCTGCGATATCTTAGCCCTGCCACGAGAAACCAGAGATAGTACCCATTCTCACTGACTTACTTGAGCAGAACATCTTGCTATAAATTCTCAGCTGGGGTGAGGTGTGGTTACAGAGAGCTGGCTTTCCCAAAGGGAAGGTACCCCACCCCAGGAATCCCCTGCGAAGCCGGCCTCAGTATTGACCAGCAAGCTTGCAGGGAAAACCCTCACCCGCACCCACGAGGGCTGTGGGAAAGAGTGTTCAGCAGGCCTCAGAACAGGAGTAACAGCTTCAAGTGATGGGTAACGGGAGTCTGGGAAAAGAGGAATCAGCAGGGAAGCAAGTTCCTCAAAATCAGAATCATGTTTAATATGTCGTGAAATTTGTTAACATAGCAGCAGCGATCTATAATAAGTATAAAATTAATTAATTACAGCAGACATATTAAATAGTTAAAATAAAAACAGTGCCAATAACAGAAATAACATAAAAAAGTGAGGTAGTGTTCATGGACTTATTGTCCATTCAGGAATGTGATGGCAGAGGGGAAGAAGCTGTTCCTGAATCGCAGAGTGTTTGCCTTCCAGCCGCTGTACCTCCTCCCTGATGGTAACGGTGAGAAGCGGGCATTCCTTGGTTGATGAGGGTCTTTAATAATGGACACCACGTTTCTGAGGCACCGCTCCTTGAAGCTGTCTTGGATATTACGGAGGCCGGTACCAATGATAGAGCCTCTTCCTATCCTGATCGTCAGGAACCAACCGGACTGAGTGATGGTGTGACGGCCCTACTCTAATTTCAACTGTCTTGCAATATAAGTCACTGACAACATAACAAATACTCAGTGGCCACTTTATTAAGTACACCAGACACCAGCTCATTAATGTAAATATCTAATCAGCAACTCAATGCATAAAATAATACAGACATGATCAAGGTGTTCTGACCAAGCATCAGAACAGGGGAGAAATATGATCTAAGTGACCTTGACTGCAGAATGATTGTTGGTGCCAGATGGGGTGGTTTGAGTATCACAGAAATGGCTGATGTACTGGGATTTTCATGCACAGCTATCACTAGTGTTCACAGTGAGAAACAGAGAACATCCAGTGAGCATCAGTTCTGTGGACAAAAATGCCTTGTTACTGGGAGATGGCAAAGGAGAATAGCCAGGCTGATTCAATCTGAGAAGAAAATGACAATAACACCAATAACCACACGTGATAACAGTAGATCATCTCCAAATGCACAGCGTTGAACCTGCAGGTGGGTGGGCTATACCAGCAGAACCCCACTCCTGTACCTAACAAAACGGCCAATGAGTGTAACTGATAGACTTGTATGACTCGTCTCCCTCACCAGCCACCACTGAACCAGGCAACCGAGAACAGGAACCTCAATGATCCATCATTTAGAGCCTTCACCGTACAGGGTATATCCTCTTCTCTTCACTAAAACTCTTCGTAAAACTGTACCTCCTTCCTGTTGGTAGTAACGTTAGATGCCGTCCTGGCTGCTGAAGGTTCTTAACAATGTTGCCTCTTGAAGCACCTCATTTTGAAGATATCCTCAATAGCGTGGAAGATTGCGACCGTGAAGGGGCTGGTCGAGTGTAAAACCTTCTGCAGCCTGGTGTTAACGGTGCATTGAGCCTGCATCCCAGGCAGTCAGAGTGCTCTCCACGGTCCCTGACCAGAACTGATTCTCCAGTGTTACTACAGGGAGACCGAACAAGCAGGGGCCTTGTACATTCTCTCAGCAACTACCTAATATTGATCTGATTTCCTCCCACATCCCAAACATGTGTGGACCGGTGGGCAAATTTGCCACACAAATAGCCCGAAGTGTATGGCTGAGTGGAACTACGGGAGAGTCCAGAGAACTATGTGGGATTAGCTTAGGACTGGTGAGAATAGGCCGCTTGATTATTGGTGTGGACTCAGTTAGGCAAAGAACTTGTTTCTATGACTAAATTAAACATGTTCGATGAAATCGATGTTAAAGGCCAAATTCATTCAAGATATTAAACCATCAGACATAGACACAGAATTACATCATTTAGACCATCGAGTCTTCTCGGCTGTCAATCATGACTGATTTATTGCCCCTCAACCTCACTCTTCTGAACTGTCCCTGTATTGATTAGAAACTATCGACAGTCACATCAAACCAGGAATGGAGGAGAAAATGATGATGATATAAAATACAGAGAGGCCAGAATGTGATTGGTGGACTCAGCAGAGATAGACAGGTGGGGCCAGAAATAGGTGGAGCAGACGATGTGGAGACGAACACAGGATAAAGGATGCAGCCAACTGTAGGAGTGCTGAAAGGAGGAGACAAATATCAGAGTGGATGAACAGGAACACAAAGCACATAAGCACTTGAATCAGAGAAGAAAGGAAGGTGTTAACGGAGCCAGAACGGAATAGAGGAAGGTCAGTGGGATCCGATGGGGAGAGGTGATGGTCAGTGGGACCAGATCGGGAGAGTGGAGGATCAGTGGGATCCGATGCGGAGAGGGGAAGGTCAGTGGGATCCACTAGGGGAGAGGGGAAGTTCAGTGGGATCCTATAGGGAGAGGGGAAGGTCAGTGGGATCCGCTGGGGAGAGGGGAAGGTCAGTGGGATCCGCTGGGGAGAAGGGAAGGTAAATTTGATCCGATGAGGAGAGGGGAAGGTCAGTGGGATCCGATGGGGAGAGCAGAAGGACAGTGGGATCCGATGGGGAGAGGGGAAGGTCAGTGAGATCCGATGGGGGAGATGGGAAGGTCAGTGGGACCCGATGGGGAGAGGGGAAGGTCAGTGGGATCCGATGCAGAGAAGGGAAGGTCAGTGGGATCCATTAGGAGAGAGGGGAAGGTCAGTGGGAACCGATGGGGTGAGGGGAAGGTCAGTGGGATCCTCTAGGGGAGAGGGGAAGGTCAGTGGAATACGATGGAGAGAGTGGAGGATCAGTGGGATCCAAAGGGGAGAGGGGAAGGTCAGTGGGATCCGATGCAGAGAAGGGAAGTTCAGTGGATCCATTAGGGGGAGGGGAAGGTCAGTGTGAACCATTAGGAGAGAGTGGAAGGTCAGTGGGATCCGATCGGGAGAGGGGAAGGTCAGTGGGATAAGATGGGGGAGGGGATGGTCTGTGTGATCCGATGGGGAGAGGGTAAGGTAAATTTGATATGATGGAGACAGGGGAAGGTCAGTGGGATCCGATGGGGAGAGGAGAAGGTCAGTGGGATCCGATGGGGGGAGAGGAGAAAGTCAGTGGGATCTGATGGGGAGAGGTGAAGGTCACTGGGAACCGATGGGGTGAGGGGAAGGTCAGTGGGATCCGATGGGGAGAGAAGAAGGTCAATGGAATCTGATGGAGAGGGGGAAGGTCAGTGGGATCCGATTGGGAGAGTGGAGGATCAGTGGGATCCAAAGGGGAGAAGGGAAGGTCAGTGGGAACCATTAAGGGGAGAAGGGAAGGTCAGTGGGAACCATTAAGGGGGAGGGGAAGGTAAGTGGGTTCCGATGGAGAGGGGGAAGATCAGTGGGAACTGATGGGGTGAGGGGAAGTTCAGTGGGAACAGATGGGGACAGGGGAAGGTCAGTGGGACATGATGGGGAGAGGGGAAGATCAGTGGGAACTGAAGGGGAGAGGGGAAGTTCAGTGGGAACAGATGGGGAGAGGGGAAGGTCAGTGGGATCCGATGTGGAGAGGGGAAGGTCAGTGGGATCCTATGGGGAGAGGGGAATATCAGTGGGACCCGATGGGGAGAGGGGAAGATCAGTGGGAACTGATGGGGAGAGGGGAAGTTCAGTGGGAACAGATGGGGAGAGGAGAAGGTCAGTGAGATCCGATGGGGAGAGTGGAAGGTCAGTGGATCCGATGCAGAGAAGGGAAGGTCAGTGGGATCCATTAGGGGGGAGAAGAAGGTCGGTGGGATCCATTAGGAGAGAGTTGGTCAGTGGGATCTGATGGGGAGAGGGGAAGGTCACTGGGATTCGATGGGGGAGGGGATGGTCAGTGTGATCCAATGGGGAGAGAGGAAGGTCAGTGGGATCCGAGGGGGAGAGGTGATGGTCAGTGGGACCAGATCGGGAGAGTGGAGGATCAGTGGGATCCGATGCGGAGAGGGGAAGGTCAGTGGGATCCTATAGGGAGAGGGGAAGGTCAGTGGGATCCGCTGGGGAGAGGGGAAGGTCAGTGGGATCCGATGCAGAGAAGGGAAGGTAAATTTGATCCGATGAGGATAGTAGAAGGTCAGTGGGATCCGATGGGGAGAGCAGAAGGTCAGTGGGACCCGATGGGGAGAGAAGAAGTTCAGTGGGAACCGATGGGGAGAGGGGAAGGTAAATTTGATCAGATGAGGAGAGGGGAAGGTCAGTGGATCCGATGCAGAGAAGGGAAGGTCAGTGGAATCCATTAGGAGAGAGGGGAAGGTCAGTGGAATCCGATGGAGAGGGGAAGGTCAGTGGAATCAGATGGAGAGAGTGGAGGATCAGTGGGATCCAAAGGGGAGAGGGGAAGGTCAGTGGGATCCGATGCAGAGATGGGAAGGTCAGTGGGACCGGTTGGGGAGAGGGGAAGGTCAGTGGGATCCGATGGGGAGAGGGGAAGGTCAGTGGGATCCGATGGGGAGAGGGGAAGGTCAGTGGGATCCGATGGGGAGAGAGGTGAAGGTCAGTGGGATCCAATGGGGAGAGGTGAAGGTCAGTGGGATCCGATGGAGAGAGGGGATGTTCAGTGGGATCCGATGGAGAGATGGGAAGGTCAGTGGGACCGGTTGGGGAGAGGGGAAGGTCAGTGGGATCTGATGGGGAGAGGGGAAGTTCAGTGGGACCCGATGGGGAGAGGGGAAGGTCAGTGGGATCCGATGGGGAGAGGGGAAGTTCAGTGGGATCCGATGGGGAGAGGGGAAGCTCAGTGGGATCCGATGGAGAGAGGGGAAGGTCAGTGGGATCCGATGGGGAGAGGGGAAGGTCAGTGGGATCCACTAGGGAGAGGGGAAGGTCAGTGGGATCCGATGGGGAGAGGGGAAGGTCAGTGCGATCCGATGGGGAGAGGGGAAGGTCTGTGGGAACCGATTGGGAGAGGAGAAGGTCAGTGGGAGCCGATGGGGATAGGAGAATGTCATTGGGATCCGATGGGGAGAGGAGAAGGTCAGTGGGATCCGAAGTGGAGAGGGGAAGGTCAGTGGGATCCGATGGGGAGAGGGGAAGGTCAGTAGGATCCGCTGGGGAGAGTGGAAGTTCAGTGGGATCCGATGGGGAGAGTTGAAGGTCAGTGGGATCCGATGGAGAGAGGGGAAGGTCAGTGGGATCCGATGGGGAGAGGAGAATGTCAGTGGGATCCGATGGGGAGAGGGAAGGTCAGTGGGATCCGATGCAGAGAAGGGAAGGTCAGTGGAATCCATTAGGAGAGAGGGGAAGGTCAGTGGAATCCGATGGAGAGGGGAAGGTCAGTGGAATCCGATGGAGAGAGTGGAGGATCAGTGGGATCCAAAGGGGAGAGGGGAAGGTCAGTGGGATCCGATGCAGAGATGGGAAGGTCAGTGGGACCGGTTGGGGAGAGGGGAAGGTCAGTGGGATCCGATGGGGAGAGGGGAAGGTCAGTGGGATCCGATGGGGAGAGGGGAAGGTCAGTGGGATCCGATGGGGAGAGAGGTGAAGGTCAGTGGGATCCAATGGGGAGAGGTGAAGGTCAGTGGGATCCGATGGAGAGAGGGGATGTTCAGTGGGATCCGATGGAGAGATGGGAAGGTCAGTGGGACCGGTTGGGGAGAGGGGAAGGTCAGTGGGATCTGATGGGGAGAGGGGAAGTTCAGTGGGACCCGATGGGGAGAGGGGAAGGTCAGTGGGATCCGATGGGGAGAGGGGAAGTTCAGTGGGATCCGATGGGAGAGGGGAAGCTCAGTGGGATCCGACGGAGAGAGGGGAAGGTCAGTGGGACCCGATGGGGAGAGGGGAAGGTCAGTGGGATCCACTAGGGAGAGGGGAAGGTCAGTGGGATCCGATGGGGAGAGGGGAAGGTCAGTGCGATCCGATGGGGAGAGGGGAAGGTCTGTGGGAACCGATTGGAGAGGAGAAGGTCAGTGGGAGCCGATGGGGATAGGAGAATGTCATTGGGATCCGATGGGGAGAGGAGAAGGTCAGTGGGATCCGAAGTGGAGAGGGGAAGGTCAGTGGGATCCGATGGGGAGAGGGGAAGGTCAGTAGGATCCGCTGGGGAGAGTGGAAGTTCAGTGGGATCCGATGGGGAGAGTTGAAGGTCAGTGGGATCCGATGGAGAGAGGGGAAGGTCAGTGGGATCCGATGGGGAGAGGAGAATGTCAGTGGGATCCGATGGGGAGAGGAGAAGGTCAGTGGGATCCGATGGGGAGAGGGGAAGGTCAGTGGGATCCTATAGGGAGAGGGGAATATCAGTGGGACCCGATGGGGAGAGGGGAAGATCAGTGGGAACTGATGGGGAGAGGGGAAGTTCAGTGGGATCCGATGGAGAGAGCGGAAGGTCAGTGGGATCCGATGGGGAGAGGGGAAGGTCAGTGCGATCCGATGGGGAGAGGGGAAGGTCTGTGGGAACCGATTGGGAGAGGAGAAGGTCAGTGGGAGCCGATGGGGATAGGAGAATGTCATTGGGATCCGATGGGGAGAGGAGAAGGTCAGTGGGATCCGAAGTGGAGAGGGGAAGGTCAGTGGGATCCGATGGGGAGAGGGGAAGGTCAGTAGGATCCGCTGGGGAGAGTGGAAGTTCAGTGGGATCCGATGGGGAGAGTTGAAGGTCAGTGGGATCCGATGGAGAGAGGGGAAGGTCAGTGGGATCCGATGGGAGAGGAGAATGTCAGTGGGATCCGATGGGGAGAGGAGAAGGTCAGTGGGATCCGATGGGGAGAGGGGAAGGTCAGTGGGATCCTATAGGGAGAGGGGAATATCAGTGGGACCCGATGGGAGAGGGGAAGATCAGTGGGAACTGATGGGGAGAGGGAAAGTTCAGTGGGAACAGATGGGGAGAGGGGAAGGTCAGTGAGATCCGATGGGGAGAGTGGAAGGTCAGTGGGATCCGATGCAGAGAAGAGGTCAGTGGGATCCATTAGGGGGGAGAAGAAGGTCGGTGGGATCCATTAGGAGAGAGTTGGTCAGTGGGATCTGATGGGGAGAGGGGAAGGTCACTGGGATTCGATGGGGGAGGGGATGGTCAGTGTGATCCGATGGGGAGAGAGGAAGGTCAGTGGGATCCGATGGGGAGAGGGGAAGTTCAGTGGGATCCGATGGGGAGAGTTGAAGGTCAGTGGGATCCGATGGAGAGAGGGGAAGGTCAGTGGGATCCGATGGGGAGAGGAGAATGTCAGTGGGATCCGATGGGGAGAGGAGAAGGTCAGTGGGATCCGATGGGGAGAGGGGAAGGTCACTGGGATCCGATGGAGAGAGGAGAAGGTCAGTGGGATCCGATGGGGAGAGGGGAAGGACAGTGGGATCCGATGGGGAGAGGAGAATGTCAGTGGGATCCGATGGGGAGAGGAGAAGGTCAGTGGGATCCGATGGGGAGAGGAGAAGGTCAGTGGGATCCGATGGGGAGAGTGGAAGGTCAGTGGGATCCGATGCAGAGAAGGGAAGGTCAGTGTGATCCATTAGGGGGGAGAAGAAGGTTGGTGGGATCCATTAGGAGAGAGTTGGTCAGTGGGATCTGATGGGGAGAGGGGAAGGTCACTGGGATTCGATGGGGAGGGGATGGTCAGTGTGATCCGATGGGGAGAGAGGAAGGTCAGTGGGATCCGATGGGGAGAGGTGATGGTCAGTGGGACCAGATCGGGAGAGTGGAGGATCAGTGGGATCCGCTGGGGAGAGGGGAAGTTCCGTGGAATCCGTTGGGGAGAGGAGAATGTCAGTGGGATCCGATGGGGAGAGGAGAAGGTCAGTGGGATCCGATGGTGAGAGGAGAATGTCAGTGGGATCCGATGGGGAGAGTGGAAGGTCAGTGGGATCCGATGCAGAGAAGGGAAGGTCAGTGGGATCCATTAGGGGGAGAAGAAGGTCGGTGGGATCCATTAGGAGAGAGTAGGTCAGTGGGATCTGATGGGGAGAGGGGAAGGTCACTGGGATTCGATGGGGGAGGTGATGGTCAGTGTGATCCGATGGGGAGAGAGGAAGGTCAGTGGGATCCGATGGGGAGAGGTGATGGTCAGTGGGACCAGATCGGGAGAGTGGAGGATCAGTGGGATCCGATGCGGAGAGGGGAAGTTCAGTGGGATTCTATAGGGAGAGGGGAAGGTCAGTGGGATCCGCTGGGGAGAGTGGAAGGTCAGTGGGATCCGATGCAGAGAAGGGAAGGTAAATTTGATCCGATGAGGATAGTAGAAGGTCAGTGGGATCCGATGGGGAGAGCAGAAGGTCAGTGGGAACCGATGGGGAGAGGGGAAGGTAAATTTGATCAGATGAGGAGAGGGGAAGGTCAGTGGGATCCGATGCAGAGAAGGGAAGGTCAGTGGAATCCATTAGGAGAGAGGGGAAGGTCAGTGGGAACCGATGGGGTGAGGGGAAGTTCAGTGGGATCCTCTAGGGTAGAGGGGAAGGTCAGTGGAATCCGATGGAGAGGGGAAGGTCAGTGGGATCCGATGGGGAGAGGAGAAGGTCAGTGGGATCCGATGCAGAAATGGGAAGGTCAGTGGGATCCGATGGGGAGAGGGGAAGGTCAGTGGGATCCGATGGGGAGAGGGGAAGGTCAGTGGGATCCGATGGGGAGAGGGGAAGGTCAGTGGGATCCAATGGGGAGAGAGGTGAAGGTCAGTGGGATCCGATGGGGAGAGGGGAAGGTCAGTGGGATCCGATGGGGAGAGGGGAAGGTCAGTGGGATCTGATGGGGAGAGGGGAAGTTCAGTGGGATCCGATGGGGAGAGGGGAAGGTCAGTGGGATCCGATGGTGAGAGGGGAAGTTCAGTGGGATCCGATGGTGAGAGGGGAAGTTCAGTGGGATCCGATGGGGAGAGGGAAGCTCAGTGGGATCCGATGGAGAGAGGGGAAGATCAGTGGGATCCGATGGGGAGAGGGGAAGGTTAGTGGGATCCACTAGGGAGAGGGGAAGGTCAGTGGGATCCGATGGGGAGAGGGGAAGGTCAGTTCGATCCGATGGGGAGAGGGGAAGGTCTGTGGGAACCGATTGGGAGAGGAGAAGGTCAGTGGGAGCCGATGGGGATAGGAGAATGTCATTGGGATCCGATGGGGAGAGGAGAAGGTCAGTGGGATCCGAAGTGGAGAGGGGAAGGTCAGTGGGATCCGATGGGGAGAGGAGAAGGTCAGTGGGATCCGATGGGGAGAGGAGAAGGTCAGTGGAATCCGATGGGGAGAGAGGAAGGTCAGTGAGATCCAATGGGGAGCGGAGAAGGTCTATGGGAACCGATTGGGTGAGGAGAAGTTCAGTCGGAACCGATGGGGATAGGAGAATGTCATTGGGATCCGATAGGTAGAGAAGTTCAGTGGGATCCGCTGGGGAGAGGGGAACTTCCGTGGAATCCGATGGGGAGAGGAGAATGTCAGTAGGATCC